>NW_027136301.1:0-122928 GCF_039906515.1 Pseudorca crassidens
AAGGGTCTGCATTTGCTCACCGAACCTCACCAATCCTATCACTGCTGCATTTATGCCACTGTACATACACTTGATTCTCTTTCGGAGACATATAAATCCATAGGTTTTAAGATTCTTACTAGTCAGGTATATTCTTAGGCGTTTAATATGGGGTGTTGAGTCCACTTCGTTGAGCAAGCAGTAGCTCTTGTCTATTACATATTTGGCTTATGGAAAGGTATCTGTGTTAATTTCAATCTCTGGTTTTATGCAGCACCCCAACTCACCTTTCCCCTTAAGCAAGCATAAGTTGGTTTTCTACATTTGAGACCCTATTCTGTTTTGTAATTCAGTTCCTGTGTAGCCAAGTTTACATTCCGTGTATTAGTGATATCTTATGATGTTTCTTTTTCTGTGTCACTTATTTCACTTAGAATCATCATACCTGAATCCACTCATTATGCTGCTACTGGCCTGATGACATAGATTTCATTGCTGAGTGATATTGCATTGTACGTAAGTACCACAACTTCTTTATCCATTTTTCACTTTCTGCGATATTGAACTTGTACCATAAACGAGGTTCTTGTAAACAGAGCCGTCCCAAACTTTGGGGTGGCTGTGTCTTTTTGATTTTAATTTCCCTAATCTATAGGGCCATAAGTGGAAGTGCCTTAGACTCTGTTACTTTGTTTTTTAGATGTTTCAGGAAACACCATACACTTCTCCAGAGTGGCTGTTGGCAATTTACATCCCGCCCATCAGCATAAGAAGGCTCCCAGTTCTCCATAGCCTGTCCTGCCTTTCTGGATTTTACACTTTTTTCAGATGGCCCTTTTGACCGGGGGGCAGTGAGACTTCATTGTAGTGCAGATTTCTTTGCAAGCTTGCTTGGTTGGCCAAAAAGGGCATATGCGTTTTTTCCTGAATATATTCAGGAAAAAACGCATACGCCCTTTTTGGCCAAGTGCATCATTGTGGACGTTCTGCCTCTTTTCCTATGCTTTACATGCAATTCCAGTCTACCTCCTGAAATCGGTTTCCTGCAATTCTGCCCCGCTTTCAAGTCCTCTTGGCAGCCTTACTTCAATATATTTTTGGACGATAGCTGTCATTTATAACTCTGCAGGTTTGTGAATTACAGTGCCCCTGAGCTCCTTTCTTCAACTCGCTTTCTTGTGAGCTGGCCGCAACATCGCAGGATTGCTTCAGGCCCTAGTGTGGTTCCGGCATGGCTCGCTGAGCCTTTGGTTAATTCCTCTTCTTGGTGGGAAATGAGAGTTAAATTTGCCCGTCCAGACACCTCCAGCTAGTCTCTCATTGGTTCTCCCTATTCCTGTTCATTTTCCGCAGAAATTGCAAACTGGGCCAAACAGGAGGTTAAAGGCTCTGACTCTCCAAGTGGGGAGAGTGTTAGTAAAGCATCTGGAATGTTACACCCGAGTACCAGGGGACAAAAACTGAGACACATTTGAACACGTTTCCCGATCACATGGTGGATCATACTCTGGGTTCCACATGCATGTGTTAGCTGAAGGAAGAATCCCTTAAACCTGGAGAGTTGAGAACCATGGAATGGGTACCATGCAATATGACTCCAAAGGTTCTGCATTTGCTCACCGAACCTCACCAATCCTATCACTGCTGCGTTTATGCCGCTGTACACACGCTTGATTCTCTTTCGGAGACATATAAATCCATAGGTTTTAAGATTCTTACTAGTCAGGTATATTCTTAGGCGTTTAATATGGGGTGTTGAGTCCACTTCGTTGAGCAAGCAGTAGCTCTTGTCTATTACATATTTGGCTTATGGAAAGGTATCTGTGTTAATTTCAATCTCTGGTTTTATATAGCACCCCAACTCACCTTTCCCCTTAAGCAAGCATAAGTTGGTTTTCTACATTTGAGACCGTATTCTGTTTTCTAATTCAGTTCCTGTGTAGCCAAGTTTACATTCCGTGTATTAGTGATATCTTATGATGTTTCTTTTTCTGTGTGACTTATTTCACTTAGAATCATCGTACCTGAATCCACTCATTATGCTGCTACTGGCCTGATGACATAGATTTCATTGCTGAGTGATATTGCATTGTACGTAAGTACCACAACTTCTTTATCCATTTTTCACTTTCTGCGATATTGAACTTGTACCGTAAACGAGGTTCTTGTAAACAGAGCCGTCCCAAACTTTGGGGTGGCTGTGTCTTTTTGATTTTAATTTCCCTAATCTATAGGACCATAAGTGGAAGTGCCTTAAACTCTGTTACTTTGTTTTTTAGATGTTTCAGGAAACACCATACACTTCTCCAGAGTGGCTGTTGGCAATTTACATCCCGCCCATCAGCATAAGAAGGCTCCCAGTTCTCCATAGCCTGTCCTGCCTTTCTGGATTTTACACTTTTTTCAGATGGCCCTTTTGACCGGGGGGCAGTGAGACTTCATTGTAGTGCAGATTTCTTTGCAAGCTTGCTTGGTTGGCCAAAAAGGGCGTATGCGTTTTTACCTGAATATATTCAGGAAAAAACGCATACGCCCTTTTTGGCCAAGTGCATCATTGTGGACGTTCTGCCTCTTTTCCTATGCTTTACATGCAATTCCAGTCTACCTCCTGAAATCGGTTTCCTGCAATTCTGCCCCGCTTTCAAGTCCTCTTGGCAGCCTTACTTCAATATATTTTTGGACGATAGCTGTCATTTATAACTCTGCAGGTTTGTGAATTACAGTGCCCCTGAGCTCCTTTCTTCAACTTGCTTTCTTGTGAGCTGGCCGCAACATCGCAGGATTGCTTCAGGCCCTAGTGTGGTTCCGGCATGGCTCGCTGAGCCTTTGGTTAATTCCTCTTCTTGGTGGGAAATGAGAGTTAAATTTGTCCGTCCAGACACCTCCAGCTAGTCTCTCATTGGTTCTCCCTATTCCTGTTCATTTTCCGCAGAAATTTCAAACTGGGCCAAACAGGAGGTTAAAGGCTCTGACTCTCCAAGTGGGGAGAGTGTTAGTAAAGCATCTGGAATGTTACACCCGAGTACCAGGGGACAAAAACTGAGACACATTTGAACACGTTTCCCGATCACATGGTGGATCATACTCTGGGTTCCACATGCATGTGTTAGCTGAAGGAAGAATCCCTTAAACCTGGAGAGTTGAGAACCATGGAATGGGTACCATGCAATATGACTCCAAAGGGTCTGCATTTGCTCACCGAACCTCACCAATCCTATCACTGCTGCGTTTATGCCGCTGTACACACGCTTGATTCTCTTTCAGAGACATATAAATCCATAGGTTTTAAGATTCTTACTAGTCAGGTATACTCTTAGGCGTTTAATATGGGGTGTTGAGCCCACTTCGTTGAGGAAGGAGTAGCTCTTGTCTATTACATATTTGGCTTATGGAAAGGTATCTGTGCTAATTTCAATCTCTGGTTTTATGCAGCACCCCAACTCACCTTTCCCCTTAAGCAAGCATAAGTTGGTTTTCTACATTTGAGACCCTATTCTGTTTTGTAATTCAGTTCCTGTGTAGCCAAGTTTACATTCCGTGTATTAGTGATATCTTATGATGTTTCTTTTTCTGTGTGACTTATTTCACTTAGAATCATCGTACCTGAATCCACTCATTATGCTGCTATTGGCCTGATGACATAGATTTCATTGCTGAGTGATATTGCATTGTACGTAAGTACCACAACTTCTATATCCATTTTTCGCTTTCTGCGATATTGAACTTGTACCGTAAACGAGGTTCTTGTAAACAGAGCCGTCCCAAACTTTGGGGTGGCTGTGTCTTTTTGATTTTAATTTCCCTAATCTATAGGACCATAAGTGGAAGTGCCTTAGACTCTGTTACTTTGTTTTTTAGATGTTTCAGGAAACACCATACACTTCTCCAGAGTGGCTGTTGGCAATTTACATCCCGCCCATCAGCATAAGAAGGCTCCCAGTTCTCCATAGCCTGTCCTGCCTTTCTGGATTTTACACTTTTTTCAGATGGCCCTTTTGACCGGGGGGCAGTGAGACTTCATTGTAGTGCAGATTTCTTTGCAAGCTTGCTTGGTTGGCCAAAAAGGGCGTATGCGTTTTTTCCTGAATATATTCAGGAAAAAACACATACGCCCTTTTTGGCCAAGTGCATCATTGTGGACGTTCTGCCTCTTTTCCTATGCTTTACATGCAATTCCAGTCTACCTCCTGAAATCGGTTTCCTGCAATTCTGCCCCGCTTTCAAGTCCTCTTGGCAGCCTTACTTCAATATATTTTTGGACGATAGCTGTCATTTATAACTCTGCAGGTTTGTAAATTACAGTGCCCCTGAGCTCCTTTCTTCAACTCGCTTTCTTGTGAGCTGGCCGCAACATCGCAGGATTGCTTCAGGCCCTAGTGTGGTTCCGGCATGGCTCACTGAGCCTTTGGTTAATTCCTCTTCTTGGTGGGAAATGAGAGTTAAATTTGCCCGTCCAGACACCTCCAGCTAGTCTCTCATTGGTTCTCCCTATTCCTGTTCATTTTCCGCAGAAATTGCAAACTGGGCCAAACAGGAGGTTAAAGGCACTGACTCTCCAAGTGGGGAGAGTGTTAGTAAAGCATCTGGAATGTTGCACCCGAGTACCAGGGGACAAAAACTGAGACACATTTGAACACGTTTCCCGATCACATGGTGGATCATACTCTGGGTTCCACATGCATGTGTTAGCTGAAGGAAGAATCCCTTAAACCTGGAGAGTTGAGAACCATGGAATGGGTACCATGCAATATGACTCCAAAGGGTCTGCATTTGCTCACCGAACCTCACCAATCCTATCACTGCTGCGTTTATGCCGCTGTACACACGCTTGATTCTCTTTCGGAGACATATAAATCCATAGGTTTTAAGATTCTTACTAGTCAGGTATACTCTTAGGCGTTTAATATGGGGTGTTGAGCCCACTTCGTTGAGGAAGGAGTAGCTCTTGTCTATTACATATTTGGCTTATGGAAAGGTATCTGTGCTAATTTCAATCTCTGGTTTTATGCAGCACCCCAACTCACCTTTCCCCTTAAGCAAGCATAAGTTGGTTTTCTACATTTGAGACCCTATTCTGTTTTGTAATTCAGTTCCTGTGTAGCCACGTTTACATTCCGTGTATTAGTGATACCTTATGATGTTTCTTTTTCTGTGTGACTTATTTCACTTAGAATCATCGTACCTGAATCCACTCATTATGCTGCTATTGGCCTGATGACATAGATTTCATTGCTGAGTGATATTGCATTGTACGTAAGTACCACAACTTCTATATCCATTTTTCGCTTTCTGCGATATTGAACTTGTACCGTAAACGAGGTTCTTGTAAACAGAGCCGTCCCAAACTTTGGGGTGGCTGTGTCTTTTTTATTTTAATTTCCCTAAGCTATAGGACCATAAGTGGAAGTGCCCTAGGCTCTGTTGCTTTGTTTTTTAGATGTTTCAGGAAACACCATACACTTTTCCAGAGTGGCTGTTGGCAATTTACATCCCGCCCATCAGCATAAGAAGGCTCCCAGTTCTCCATGGCCTGTCCTGCCTTTCTGGATTTTACACTCTTTCAGATGGCCCTTTTGACCGGGGGGCAGTGAGACTTCATTGTAGTGCAGATTTCCTTTGCAAGCTTGCTTGGTTGGCCAAAAAGGGCGTATGCGTTTTTTCCTGAATATATTCAGGAAAAAACGCATACGCCCTTTTTGGCCAAGTGCATCATTGTGGACGTTCTGCCTCTTTTCCTATGCTTTACATGCAATTCCAGTCTACCTCCTGAAATCGGTTTCCTGCAATTCTGCCCCGCTTTCAAGTCCTCTTGGCAGCCTTACTTCAATATATTTTTGGACGATAGCTGTCATTTATAACTCTGCAGGTTTGTGAATTACAGTGCCCCTGAGCTCCTTTCTTCAACTCGCTTTCTTGTGAGCTGGCCGCAACACCGCAGGATTGCTTCAGGCCCTAGTGTGGTTCCGGCATGGCTCGCTGAGCCTTTGGTTAATTCCTCTTCCTGGTGGGAAATGAGAGTTAAATTTGCCCGTCCAGACACCTCCAGCTAGTCTCTCATTGGTTCTCCCTATTCCTGTTCATTTTCCGCAGAAATTGCAAACTGGGCCAAACAGGAGGTTAAAGGCACTGACTCTCCAAGTGGGGAGAGTGTTAGTAAAGCGTCTGGAATGTTGCACCCGAGTAGCAGGGGACGAAACCTGAGACACATTTGAACACGTTTCCCGATCACATGGTGGATCATACTCTGGGTTCCACATGCATGTTTTAGCTGAAGGAAGAATCCCTTAAACCTGGAGAGTTGAGAACCATGGAATGGGTACCATGCAAAATGACTTCAAAGGGTCTGCATTTGCTCACCGAACCTCACCAATCCTATCACTGCTGCGTTTATGCTGCTGTACATTCGCTTGATTCTCTTTTGGAGACATATAAATCCATAGGATTTAAGATTCTTACTAGTCAGGTATATTCTTAGGCGTTTAATATGGGGTGTTGAGTCCACTTCGTTGAGCAAGCAGTAGCTCTTGTCTATTACATATTTGGCTTCTGGAAAGGTATCTGTGTTAATTTCAATCTCTGGTTTTATGCAGCACCCCAACTCACCTTTCCCCTTAAGCAAGCATAAGTTGGTTTTCTACATTTGAGACCCTATTCTGTTTTGTAATTCAGTTCCTGTGTAGCCAAGTTTACATTCCGTGTATTAGTGATATCTTATGATGTTTCTTTTTCTGTGTCACTTATTTCACTTAGAATCATCGTACCTGAATCCACTCATTATGCTGCTACTGGCCTGATGACATAGATTTCATTGCTGAGTGATATTGCATTGTACGTAAGTACCACAACTTCTTTATCCATTTTTCGCTTTCTGCGATATTGAACTTGTACCGTAAACGAGGTTCTTGTAAACAGAGCCGTCCCAAACTTTGGGGTGGCTGTGTCTTTTTGATTTTAATTTCCCTAATCTATAGGACCATAAGTGGAAGTGCCTTAGACTCTGTTACTTTGTTTTTTAGATGTTTCAGGAAACACCATACACTTCTCCAGAGTGGCTGTTGGCAATTTACATCCCGCCCATCAGCATAAGAAGGCTCCCAGTTCTCCATGGCCTGTCCTGCCTTTCTGGATTTTACACTTTTTTCAGATGGCCCTTTTGACCGGGGGGCAGTGAGACTTCATTGTAGTGCAGATTTCCTTTGCAAGCTTGCTTGGTTAGCCAAAAAGTGCGTATGCATTTTTTCCTGAATATATTCAGGAAAAAACGCATACGCCCTTTTTGTTCAAGTGCATCATTGTGGACGTTCTGCCTCTTTTCCTATGCTTTACATGCAATTCCAGTCTACCTCCTGAAATCGGTTTCCTGCAGTTCTGCCCCGCTTTCAAGTCCTCTTGGCAGCCTTACTTCAATATATTTTTGGACGATAGCTGTCATTTATAACTCTGCAGGTTTGTGAATTACAGTGCCCCTGAGCTCCTTTCTTCAACTCGCTTTCTTGTGAGCTGGCCGCAACATCGCAGGATTGCTTCAGGCCCTAGTGTGGTTCCGGCATGGCTCGCTGAGCCTTTGGTTAATTCCTCTTCTTCGTGGGAAATGAGAGTTAAATTTGCCCGTCCAGACACCTCCAGCTAGTCTCTCATTGGTTCTCCCTATTCCTGTTCATTTTCCGCAGAAATTGCAAACTGGGCCAAACAGGAGGTTAAAGGCTCTGACTCTCCAAGTGGGGAGAGTGTTAGTAAAGCATCTGGAATGTTGCACCCGAGTACCAGGGGACAAAAACTGAGACACATTTGAACACGTTTCCCGATCACATGGTGGATCATACTCTGGGTTCCACATGCATGTGTTAGCTGAAGGAAGAATCCCTTAAACCTGGAGAGTTGAGAACCATGGAATGGGTACCATGCAATATGACTCCAAAGGGTCTGCATTTGCTCACCGAACCTCACCAATCCTATCACTGCTGCGTTTATGCCGCTGTACACACGCTTGATTCTCTTTCGGAGACATATAAATCCATAGGTTTTAAGATTCTTACTAGTCAGGTGTACTCCTAGGCGTTTAATATGGGGTGTTGAGCCCACTTCGTTGAGGAAGGAGTAGCTCTTGTCTATTACATATTTGGCTTATGGAAAGGTATCTGTGCTAATTTCAATCTCTGGTTTTATGCAGCACCCCAACTCACCTTTCCCCTTAAGCAAGCATAAGTTGGTTTTCTACATTTGAGACCCTATTCTGTTTTGTAATTCAGTTCCTGTGTAGCCACGTTTACATTCCGTGTATTAGTGATACCTTATGATGTTTCTTTTTCTGTGTGACTTATTTCACTTAGAATCATCGTACCTGAATCCACTCATTATGCTGCTATTGGCCTGATGACATAGATTTCATTGCTGAGTGATATTGCATTGTACGTAAGTACCACAACTTCTATATCCATTTTTCGCTTTCTGCGATATTGAACTTGTACCGTAAACGAGGTTCTTGTAAACAGAGCCGTCCCAAACTTTGGGGTGGCTGTGTCTTTTTGATTTTAATTTCCCTAAGCTATAGGACCATAAGTGGAAGTGCCCTAGGCTCTGTTGCTTTGTTTTTTAGATGTTTCAGGAAACACCATACACTTTTCCAGAGTGGCTGTTGGCAATTTACATCCCGCCCATCAGCATAAGAAGGCTCCCAGTTCTCCATGGCCTGTCCTGCCTTTCTGGATTTTACACTCTTTCAGATGGCCCTTTTGACCGGGGGGCAGTGAGACTTCATTGTAGTGCAGATTTCCTTTGCAAGCTTGCTTGGTTGGCCAAAAAGGGCGTATGCGTTTTTTCCTGAATATATTCAGGAAAAAACGCATACGCCCTTTTTGGCCAAGTGCATCATTGTGGACGTTCTGCCTCTTTTCCTATGCTTTACATGCAATTCCAGTCTACCTCCTGAAATCGGTTTCCTGCAATTCTGCCCCGCTTTCAAGTCCTCTTGGCAGCCTTACTTCAATATATTTTTGGACGATAGCTGTCATTTATAACTCTGCAGGTTTGTGAATTACAGTGCCCCTGAGCTCCTTTCTTCAACTCGCTTTCTTGTGAGCTGGCCGCAACACCGCCGGATTGCTTCAGGCCCTAGTGTGGTTCCGGCATGGCTCGCTGAGCCTTTGGTTAATTCCTCTTCCTGGAGGGAAATGAGAGTTAAATTTGCCCGTCCAGACACCTCCAGCTAGTCTCTCATTGGTTCTCCCTATTCCTGTTCATTTTCCGCAGAAATTGCAAACTGGGCCAAACAGGAGGTTAAAGGCACTGACTCTCCAAGTGGGGAGAGTGTTAGTAAAGCGTCTGGAATGTTGCACCCGAGTAGCAGGGGACGAAACCTGAGACACATTTGAACACGTTTCCCGATCACATGGTGGATCATACTCTGGGTTCCACATGCATGTTTTAGCTGAAGGAAGAATCCCTTAAACCTGGAGAGTTGAGAACCATGGAATGGGTACCATGCAAAATGACTTCAAAGGGTCTGCATTTGCTCACCGAACCTCACCAATCCTATCACTGCTGCGTTTATGCTGCTGTACATTCGCTTGATTCTCTTTCGGAGACATATAAATCCATAGGATTTAAGATTCTTACTAGTCAGGTATATTCTTAGGCGTTTAATATGGGGTGTTGAGTCCACTTCGTTGAGCAAGCAGTAGCTCTTGTCTATTACATATTTGGCTTATGGAAAGGTATCTGTGTTAATTTCAATCTCTGGTTTTATGCAGCACCCCAACTCACCTTTCCCCTTAAGCAAGCATAAGTTGGTTTTCTACATTTGAGACCCTATTCTGTTTTGTAATTCAGTTCCTGTGTAGCCAAGTTTACATTCCGTGTATTAGTGATATCTTATGATGTTTCTTTTTCTGTGTCACTTATTTCACTTAGAATCATCGTACCTGAATCCACTCATTATGCTGCTACTGGCCTGATGACATAGATTTCATTGCTGAGTGATATTGCATTGTACGTAAGTACCACAACTTCTTTATCCATTTTTCGCTTTCTGCGATATTGAACTTGTACCGTAAACGAGGTTCTTGTAAACAGAGCCGTCCCAAACTTTGGGGTGGCTGTGTCTGTTTGATTTTAATTTCCCTAATCTATAGGAGCATAAGTGGAAGTGCCTTAGACTCTGTTACTTTGTTTTTTAGATGTTTCAGGAAACACCATACACTTCTCCAGAGTGGCTGTTGGCAATTTACATCCCGCCCATCAGCATAAGAAGGCTCCCAGTTCTCCATGGCCTGTCCTGCCTTTCTGGATTTTACACTTTTTTCAGATGGCCCTTTTGACCGGGGGGCAGTGAGACTTCATTGTAGTGCAGATTTCCTTTGCAAGCTTGCTTGGTTAGCCAAAAAGTGCGTATGCATTTTTTCCTGAATATATTCAGGAAAAAACGCATACGCCCTTTTTGTTCAAGTGCATCATTGTGGACGTTCTGCCTCTTTTCCTATGCTTTACATGCAATTCCAGTCTACCTCCTGAAATTGGTTTCCTGCAATTCTGCCCCGCTTTCTAGTCCTCTTGGCAGCCTTACTTCAATATATTTTTGGACGATAGCTGTCATTTATAACTCTGCAGGTTTGTGAATTACAGTGCCCCTGAGCTCCTTTCTTCAACTCGCTTTCTTGTGAGCTGGCCGCAACATCGCAGGATTGCTTCAGGCCCTAGTGTGGTTCCGGCATGGCTCGCTGAGCCTTTGGTTAATTCCTCTTCTTCGTGGGAAATGAGAGTTAAATTTGCCCGTCCAGACACCTCCAGCTAGTCTCTCATTGGTTCTCCCTATTCCTGTTCATTTTCCGCAGAAATTGCAAACTGGGCCAAACAGGAGTTTAAAGGCTCTGACTCTCCAAGTGGGGAGAGTGTTAGTAAAGCATCTGGAATGTTGCACCCGAGTACCAGGGGACAAAAACTGAGACACATTTGAACACGTTTCCCGATCACATGGTGGATCATACTCTGGGTTCCACATGCATGTGTTAGCTGAAGGAAGAATCCCTTAAACCTGGAGAGTTGAGAACCATGGAATGGGTACCATGCAATATGACTCCAAAGGGTCTGCATTTGCTCACCGAACCTCACCAATCCTATCACTGCTGCGTTTATGCCGCTGTACACACGCTTGATTCTCTTTCGGAGACATATAAATCCATAGGTTTTAAGATTCTTACTAGTCAGGTGTACTCTTAGGCGTTTAATATGGGGTGTTGAGCCCACTTCGTTGAGGAAGGAGTAGCTCTTGTCTATTACATATTTGGCTTATGGAAAGGTATCTGTGCTAATTTCAATCTCTGGTTTTATGCAGCACCCCAACTCACCTTTCCCCTTAAGCAAGCATAAGTTGGTTTTCTACATTTGAGACCCTATTCTGTTTCGTAATTCAGTTCCTGTGTAGCCACGTTTACATTCCGTGTATTAGTGATACCTTATGATGTTTCTTTTTCTGTGTGACTTATTTCACTTAGAATCATCGTACCTGAATCCACTCATTATGCTGCTACTGGCCTGATGACATAGATTTCATTGCTGAGTGATATTGCATTGTACGTAAGTACCACAACTTCTATATCCATTTTTCGCTTTCTGCGATATTGAACTTGTACCGTAAACGAGGTTCTTGTAAACAGAGCCGTCCCAAACTTTGGGGTGGCTGTGTCTTTTTGATTTTAATTTCCCTAAGCTATAGGACCATAAGTGGAAGTGCCCTAGGCTCTGTTGCTTTGTTTTTTAGATGTTTCAGGAAACACCATACACTTTTCCAGAGTGGCTGTTGGCAATTTACATCCCGCCCATCAGCCTAAGAAGGCTCCCAGTTCTCCATGGCCTGTCCTGCCTTTCTGGATTTTACACTTTTTTCAGATGGCCCTTTTGACCGGGGGGCAGTGAGACTTCATTGTAGTGCAGATTTCCTTTGCAAGCTTGCTTGGTTAGCCAAAAAGGGCGTATGCATTTTTTCCTGAATATATTCAAGAAAAAACGCATACGCCCTTTTTGTTCAAGTGCATCATTGTGGACGTTCTGCCTCTTTTCCTATGCTTTACATGCAATTCCAGTCTACCTCCTGAAATCGGTTTCCTGCAATTCTGCCCCGCTTTCAAGTCCTCTTGGCAGCCTTACTTCAATATATTTTTGGACGATAGCTGTCATTTATAACTCTGCAGGTTTGTGAATTACAGGGCCCCTGAGCTCCTTTCTTCAACTCGCTTTCTTGTGTGCTGGCCGCAACACCGCAGGATTGCTTCAGGCCATAGTGTGGTTCCGGCATGGCTCGCTGAGCCTTTGGTTAATTCCTCTTCCTGGTGGGAAATGAGAGTTAAATTTGCCCGTCCAGACACCTCCAGCTAGTCTCTCATTGGTTCTCCCTATTCCTGTTCATTTTCCGCAGAAATTGCAAACTGGGCCAAACAGGAGGTTAAAGGCACTGACTCTCCAAGTGGGGAGAGTTTTAGTAAAGCATCTGGAATGTTGCACCCGAGTACCAGGGGACGAAAACTGAGACACATTTGAACACGTTTCCCGATCACACGGTGGATCATACTCTGGGTTCCACATGCATGTTTTAGCTGAAGGAAGAATCCCTTAAACCTGGAGAGTTGAGAACCATGGAATGGGTACCATGCAATATGACTTCAAAGGGTCTGCATTTGCTCACCGAACCTCACCAATCCTATCACTGCTGCGTTTATGCCGCTGTACACACGCTTGATTCTCTTTCGGAGACATATAAATCCATAGGTTTTAAGATTCTTACTAGTCAGGTATATTCTTAGGCGTTTAATATGGGGTGTTGAGTCCACTTCGTTGAGCAAGCAGTAGCTCTTGTCTATTACATATTTGGCTTATGGAAAGGTATCTGTGCTAATTTCAATCTCTGGTTTTATGCAGCACCCCAACTCACCTTTCCCCTTAAGCAAGTATAAGTTGGTTTTCTACATTTGAGACCCTATTCTGTTTTGTAATTCAGTTCCTGTGTAGCCAAGTTTACAATCCGTGTATTAGTGATACCTTATGATGTTTATTTTTCTGTGTGACTTATTTCACTTAGAATCATCGTACCTGAATCCACTCATTATGCTGCTACTGGCCTGATGACATAGATTTCATTGCTGAGTGATATTGCATTGTACGTAAGTACCACAACTTCTTTATCCATTTTTCGCTTTCTGCGATATTGAACTTGTACCGTAAACGAGGTTCTTGTAAACAGAGCCGTCCCAAACTTTGGGGTGGCTGTGGCTTTTTGATTTTAATTTCCCTAAGCTATAGGATCATAAGTGGAAGTGCCCTAGGCTCTGTTGCTTTGTTTTTTAGATGTTTCAGGAAACAACATACACTTCTCCAGAGTGGCTGTTGGCAATTTACATCCCGCCCATCAGCATAAGAGGGCTCCCAGTTCTCCATGGCCTGTCCTGCCTTTCAGGATTTTACACTTTTTCAGATGGCCCTTTTGACCGGGGGACAGTGAGACTTCATTGTAGTGCAGATTTCCTTTGCAAGCTTGCTTGGTTGGCCAAAAAGGGCGTATGCGTTTTTTCCTGAATATATTCAGGAAAAAACGCATACGCCCTTTTTGGCCAAGTGCATCATTGTGGACGTTCTGCCTCTTTTCCTATGCTTTACATACAATTCCAGTCTACCTCCTGAAATCGGTTTCCTGCAATTCTGCCCCGCTTTCAAGTCCTCTTGGCAGCCTTACTTTAATATATTTTTGGACGATAGCTGTCATTTATAACTCTGCAGGTTTGTGAATTACAGGGCCCCTGAGCTCCTTTCTTCAACTCACTTTCTTGTGTGCTGGCCGCAACACCGCAGGATTGCTTCAGGCCATAGTGTGGTTCCGGCATGGCTCGCTGAGCCTTTGGTTAATTCCTCTTCCTGGTGGGAAATGAGAGTTAAATTTGCCCGTCCAGACACCTCCAGCTAGTCTCTCATTGGTTCTCCCTATTCCTGTTCATTTTCCGCAGAAATTGCAAACTGGGCCAAACAGGAGGTTAAAGGCACTGACTCTCCAAGTGGGGAGAGTGTTAGTAAAGCATCTGGAATGTTGCACCCGAGTACCAGGGGACGAAAACTGAGACACATTTGAACACGTTTCCCGATCACACGGTGGATCATACTCTGGGTTCCACATGCATGTTTTAGCTGAAGGAAGAATCCCTTAAACCTGGAGAGCTGAGAACCATGGAATGGGTACCATGCAATATGACTTCAAAGGGTCTGCATTTGCTCACCGAACCTCACCAATCCTATCACTGCTGCATTTATGCCGCTGTACACACGCTTGATTCTCTTTCGGAGACATATAAATCCATAGGTTTTAAGATTCTTACTAGTCAGGTATATTCTTAGGCGTTTAATATGGGGTGTTGAGTCCACTTCGTTGAGCAAGCAGTAGCTCTTGTCTATTACATATTTGGCTTATGGAAAGGTATCTGTGTTAATTTCAATCTCTGGTTTTATGCAGCACCCCAACTCACCTTTCCCCTTAAGCAAGCATAAGTTGGTTTTCTACATTTGAGACCGTATTCTGTTTTCTAATTCAGTTCCTGTGTAGCCAAGTTTACATTCCGTGTATTAGTGATACCTTATGATGTTTCTTTTTCTGTGTGACTTATTTCACTTAGAATCATCGTACCTGAATCCACTCATTATGCTGCTACTGGCCTGATGACATAGATTTCATTGCTGAGTGATATTGCATTGTACGTAAGTACCGCAACTTCTTTATCCATTTTTCGCTTTCTGCGATATTGAACTTGTACCGTAAATGAGGTTCTTGTAAACAGAGCCGTCCCAAACTTTGGGGTGGCTGTGTCTTTTTGATTTTAATTTCCATAATCTATAGGACCATAAGTGGAAGTGCCCTAGGCTCTGTTGCTTTTTTTTTAGATGTTTCAGGAAACACCATACACTTCTCCAGAGTGGCTGTTGGCAATTTACATCCCACCCATCAGCATAAGAAGGCTCCCAGTTCTCCATGGCCTGTCCTGCCTTTCTGGATTTTACACTTTTTTCAGATGGCCCTTTGGACCGGGGGGCAGTGAGACTTCATTGTAGTGCAGATTTCCTTTGCAAAGTTGCTTGGTTGGCCAAAAAGGGCGTATGCGGTTTTTCCTGAGTATATTCAGGAAAAAACGCATACGCCCTTTTTGGCCAAGTGCATCATTGTGGACGTTCTGCCTCTTTTCCTATGCTTTACATGCAATTCCAGTCTACCTCCTGAAATCGGTTTCCTGCAATTCTGCCCCGCTTTCAAGTCCTCTTGGCAGCCTTACTTCAATATATTTTTGGACGATAGCTGTCATTTATAACTCTGCAGGTTTGTGAATTACAGTGCCCCTGAGCTCCTTTCTTCAACTCGCTTTCTTGTGAGCTGGCCGCAACAGCACAGGATTGCTTCAGGCCCTAGTGTGGTTCCGGCATGGCTCACTGAGCCTTTGGTTAATTCCTCTTCTTGCTGGGAAATGAGAGTTAAATTTGCCCGTCCAGACTCCTCCAGGTAGTCTCTCATTGGTTCTCCCTATTCCTGTTCATTTTCCGCAGAAATTGCAAACTGGGCCAAACAGGAGGTTAAAGGCACTGACTCTCCAAGTGGGGAGAGTGTTAGTAAAGCGTCTGGAATGTTGCACCCGAGTACCAGGGGACGAAAACTGAGACACATTTGAACACGTTTCCCGATCACATGGTGGATTATACTCTGGGTTCCACATACATGTTTTAGCTGAAGGAAGAATCCCTTAAACCTGGAGAGTTGAGAACCATGGAATGGGTACCATGCAATATGACTTCAAAGGGTCTGCATTTGCTCACCGAACCTCACCAATCCTATCACTGCTGCGTTTATGCCGCTGTACACACGCTTGATTCTCTTTCGGAGACATATAAGTCCATAGGTTTTAAGATTCTTACTAGTCAGGTATATTCTTAGGCGTTTAATATGGGGTGTTGAGTCCACTTCGTTGAGCAAGCAGTAGCTCTTGTCTATTACATATTTGGCTTATGGAAAGGTATCTGTGCTAATTTCAATCTCTGGTTTTATGCAGCACCCCAACTCACCTTTCCCCTTAAGCAAGCATAAGTTGGTTTTCTACATTTGAGACCCTATTCTGTTTTGTAATTCAGTTCCTGTGTAGCCAAGTTTACAATCCGTGTATTAGTGATACCTTATGATGTTTATTTTTCTGTGTGACTTATTTCACTTAGAATCATCGTACCTGAATCCACTCATTATGATGCTACGGGCCTGATGACATAGATTTCATTGCTGAGTGATATTGCATTGTACGTAAGTACCACAAATTCTTTATCCATTTTTCGCTTTCTGCGATATTGAACTTGTACCGTAAACGAGGTTCTTGTAAACAGAGCCGTCCCAAACTTTGGGGTGGCTGTGGCTTTTTGATTTTAATTTCCCTAAGCTATAGGATCATAAGTGGAAGTGCCCTAGGCTCTGTTGCTTTGTTTTTTAGATGTTTCAGGAAACACCATACACTTCTCCAGAGTGGCTGTTGGCAATTTACATCCCGCCCATCAGCATAAGAGGGCTCCCAGTTCTCCATGGCCTGTCCTGCCTTTCTGGATTTTACACTTTTTCAGATGGCCCTTTTGACCGGGGGGCAGTGAGACTTCATTGTAGTGCAGATTTCCTTTGCAAGCTTGCTTGGTTGGCCAAAAAGGGCGTATGCGTTTTTTCCTGAATATATTCAGGAAAAAACGCATACGCCCTTTTTGGCCAAGTGCATCATTGTGGACGTTCTGCCTCTTTTCCTATGCTTTACATACAATTCCAGTCTACCTCCTGAAATCGGTTTCCTGCAATTCTGCCCCGCTTTCAAGTTCTCTTGGCAGCCTTACTTTAATATATTTTTGGACGATAGCTGTCATTTATAACTCTGCAGTTTTGTGAATTACAGGGCCCCTGAGCTCCTTTCTTCAGCTCGCTTTCTTGTGAGCTGGCCGCAACACCGCAGGATTGCTTCCGGCCCTAGTGTGGTTCCGGCATGGCTTGCTGAGCCTTTGGTTAATTCCTCTTCCTGGTGGGAAATGAGAGTTAAATTTGCCCGTCCAGACACCTCCAGCTAGTCTCTCATTGGTTCTCCCTATTCCTGTTCATTTTCCGCAGACATTGCAAACTGGGCCAAACAGGAGGTTAAAGGCACTGACTCTCCAAGTGGGGAGAGTGTTAGTAAAGCGTCTGGAATGTTGCACCCGAGTACCAGGGGACGAAAACTGAGACACATTTGAACACGTTTCCCTATCACACGGTGGATCATACTCTGGGTTCCACATGCATGTTTTAGCTGAAGGAAGAATCCCTTAAACCTGGAGAGTTGAGAACCATGGAATGGGTACCATGCAATATGACTTCAAAGGGTCTGCATTTGCTCACCGAACCTCACCAATCCTATCACTGCTGCGTTTATGCCGCTGTACACACGCTTGATTCTCTTTCGGAGACATATAAATCCATAGGTTTTAAGATTCTTACTAGTCAGGTATATTCTTAGGCGTTTAATATGGGGTGTTGAGTCCACGTCGTTGAGCAAGCAATAGCTCTTGTCTATTACATATTTGGCTTATGGAAAGATATCTGTGCTAATTTCAATCTCTGGTTTTATGCAGCATCCCAACTCACCTTTCCCCTTAAGCAAGCATAAGTTGGTTTTCTACATTTGAGACCCTATTCTGTTTTGTAATTCAGTTCCTGTGTAGCCAAGTTTACATTCCGTGTATTAGTGATACCTTATGATGTTTCTTTTTCTGTGTGACTTATTTCACTTAGAATCATCGTACCTGAATCCACTCATTATGCTGCTACTGGCCTGATGACATAGATTTCATTGCTGAGTGATATTGCATTGTACGTAAGTACCGCAACTTCTTTATCCATTTTTGCTTTCTGCGATATTGAACTTGTACCGTAAATGAGGTTCTTGTAAACAGAGCCGTCCCAAACTTTGGGGTGGCTGTGTCTTTTTGATTTTAATTTCCATAATCTATAGGACCATAAGTGGAAGTGCCCTAGGCTCTGTTGCTTTTTTTTTAGATGTTTCAGGAAACACCATACACTTCTCCAGAGTGGCTGTTGGCAATTTACATCCCACCCATCAGCATAAGAAGGCTCCCAGTTCTCCATGGCCTGTCCTGCCTTTCTGGATTTTACACTTTTTTCAGATGGCCCTTTGGACCGGGGGGCAGTGAGACTTCATTGTAGTGCAGATTTCCTTTGCAAAGTTGCTTGGTTGGCCAAAAAGGGCGTATGCGGTTTTTCCTGAGTATATTCAGGAAAAAACGCATACGCCCTTTTTGGCCAAGTGCATCATTGTGGACGTTCTGCCTCTTTTCCTATGCTTTACATGCAATTCCAGTCTACCTCCTGAAATCGGTTTCCTGCAATTCTGCCCCGCTTTCAAGTCCTCTTGGCAGCCTTACTTCAATATATTTTTGGACGATAGCTGTCATTTATAACTCTGCAGGTTTGTGAATTACAGTGCCCCTGAGCTCCTTTCTTCAACTCGCTTTCTTGTGAGCTGGCCGCAACAGCACAGGATTGCTTCAGGCCCTAGTGTGGTTCCGGCATGGCTCACTGAGCCTTTGGTTAATTCCTCTTCTTGCTGGGAAATGAGAGTTAAATTTGCCCGTCCAGACTCCTCCAGGTAGTCTCTCATTGGTTCTCCCTATTCCTGTTCATTTTCCGCAGAAATTGCAAACTGGGCCAAACAGGAGGTTAAAGGCACTGACTCTCCAAGTGGGGAGAGTGTTAGTAAAGCGTCTGGAATGTTGCACCCGAGTACCAGGGGACGAAAACTGAGACACATTTGAACACGTTTCCCGATCACATGGTGGATTATACTCTGGGTTCCACATACATGTTTTAGCTGAAGGAAGAATCCCTTAAACCTGGAGAGTTGAGAACCATGGAATGGGTACCATGCAATATGACTTCAAAGGGTCTGCATTTGCTCACCGAACCTCACCAATCCTATCACTGCTGCGTTTATGCCGCTGTACACACGCTTGATTCTCTTTCGGAGACATATAAGTCCATAGGTTTTAAGATTCTTACTAGTCAGGTATATTCTTAGGCGTTTAATATGGGGTGTTGAGTCCACTTCGTTGAGCAAGCAGTAGCTCTTGTCTATTACATATTTGGCTTATGGAAAGGTATCTGTGCTAATTTCAATCTCTGGTTTTATGCAGCACCCCAACTCACCTTTCCCCTTAAGCAAGCATAAGTTGGTTTTCTACATTTGAGACCCTATTCTGTTTTGTAATTCAGTTCCTGTGTAGCCAAGTTTACAATCCGTGTATTAGTGATACCTTATGATGTTTATTTTTCTGTGTGACTTATTTCACTTAGAATCATCGTACCTGAATCCACTCATTATGATGCTACGGGCCTGATGACATAGATTTCATTGCTGAGTGATATTGCATTGTACGTAAGTACCACAAATTCTTTATCCATTTTTCGCTTTCTGCGATATTGAACTTGTACCGTAAACGAGGTTCTTGTAAACAGAGCCGTCCCAAACTTTGGGGTGGCTGTGGCTTTTTGATTTTAATTTCCCTAAGCTATAGGATCATAAGTGGAAGTGCCCTAGGCTCTGTTGCTTTGTTTTTTAGATGTTTCAGGAAACACCATACACTTCTCCAGAGTGGCTGTTGGCAATTTACATCCCGCCCATCAGCATAAGAGGGCTCCCAGTTCTCCATGGCCTGTCCTGCCTTTCTGGATTTTACACTTTTTCAGATGGCCCTTTTGACCGGGGGGCAGTGAGACTTCATTGTAGTGCAGATTTCCTTTGCAAGCTTGCTTGGTTGGCCAAAAAGGGCGTATGCGTTTTTTCCTGAATATATTCAGGAAAAAACGCATACGCCCTTTTTGGCCAAGTGCATCATTGTGGACGTTCTGCCTCTTTTCCTATGCTTTACATACAATTCCAGTCTACCTCCTGAAATCGGTTTCCTGCAATTCTGCCCCGCTTTCAAGTTCTCTTGGCAGCCTTACTTTAATATATTTTTGGACGATAGCTGTCATTTATAACTCTGCAGGTTTGTGAATTACAGGGCCCCTGAGCTCCTTTCTTCAGCTCGCTTTCTTGTGAGCTGGCCGCAACACCGCAGGATTGCTTCCGGCCCTAGTGTGGTTCCGGCATGGCTTGCTGAGCCTTTGGTTAATTCCTCTTCCTGGTGGGAAATGAGAGTTAAATTTGCCCGTCCAGACACCTCCAGCTAGTCTCTCATTGGTTCTCCCTATTCCTGTTCATTTTCCGCAGACATTGCAAACTGGGCCAAACAGGAGGTTAAAGGCACTGACTCTCCAAGTGGGGAGAGTGTTAGTAAAGCGTCTGGAATGTTGCACCCGAGTACCAGGGGACGAAAACTGAGACACATTTGAACACGTTTCCCTATCACACGGTGGATCATACTCTGGGTTCCACATGCATGTTTTAGCTGAAGGAAGAATCCCTTAAACCTGGAGAGTTGAGAACCATGGAATGGGTACCATGCAATATGACTTCAAAGGGTCTGCATTTGCTCACCGAACCTCACCAATCCTATCACTGCTGCGTTTATGCCGCTGTACACACGCTTGATTCTCTTTCGGAGACATATAAATCCATAGGTTTTAAGATTCTTACTAGTCAGGTATATTCTTAGGCGTTTAATATGGGGTGTTGAGTCCACGTCGTTGAGCAAGCAATAGCTCTTGTCTATTACATATTTGGCTTATGGAAAGATATCTGTGCTAATTTCAATCTCTGGTTTTATGCAGCATCCCAACTCACCTTTCCCCTTAAGCAAGCATAAGTTGGTTTTCTACATTTGAGACCCTATTCTGTTTTGTAATTCAGTTCCTGTGTAGCCAAGTTTACATTCCGTGTATTAGTGATACCTTATGATGTTTCTTTTTCTGTGTGACTTATTTCACTTAGAATCATCGTACCTGAATCCACTCATTATGCTGCTACTGGCCTGATGACATAGATTTCATTGCTGAGTGATATTGCATTGTACGTAAGTACCGCAACTTCTTTATCCATTTTTGCTTTCTGCGATATTGAACTTGTACCGTAAATGAGGTTCTTGTAAACAGAGCCGTCCCAAACTTTCGGGTGGCTGTGTCTTTTTGATTTTAATTTACCTAAGCTATAGGACCATAAGTGGAAGTGCCCTAGGCTCTGTTGCTTTGTTTTTTAGATGTTTCAGGAAACACCATACACTTTTCCAGAGTGGCTGTTGGCAATTTACATCCCGCCCATCAGCCTAAGAAGGCTCCCAGTTCTCCATGGCCTGTCCTGCATTTCTGGATTTTACACTTTTTTCAGATTGCCCTTTTGACCGGGGGGCAGTGAGACTTCATTGTAGTGCAGATTTCCTTTGCAAGCTTGCTTGGTTAGCCAAAAAGGGCGTATGCATTTTTTCCTGAATATATTCAGGAAAAAACGCATACGCCCTTTTTGTTCAAGTGCATCATTGTGGACGTTCTGCCTCTTTTCCTATGCTTTACATGCAATTCCAGTCTACCTCCTGAAATCGGTTTCCTGCAATTCTGCCCCGCTTTCAAGTCCTCTTGGCAGCCTTACTTCAATATATTTTTGGACGATAGCTGTCATTTATAACTCTGCAGGTTTGTGAATTACAGGGCCCCTGAGCTCCTTTCTTCAACTCGCTTTCTTGTGTGCTGGCCGCAACACCGCAGGATTGCTTCAGGCCATAGTGTGGTTCCGGCATGGCTCGCTGAGCCTTTGGTTAATTCCTCTTCCTGGTGGGAAATGAGAGTTAAATTTGCCCGTCCAGACACCTCCAGCTAGTCTCTCATTGGTTCTCCCTATTCCTGTTCATTTTCCGCAGAAATTGCAAACTGGGCCAAACAGGAGGTTAAAGGCACTGACTCTCCAAGTGGGGAGAGTGTTAGTAAAGCATCTGGAATGTTGCACCCGAGTACCAGGGGACGAAAACTGAGACACATTTGAACACGTTTCCCGATCACACGGTGGATCATACTCTGGGTTCCACATGCATGTTTTAGCTGAAGGAAGAATCCCTTAAACCTGGAGAGCTGAGAACCATGGAATGGGTACCATGCAATATGACTTCAAAGGGTCTGCATTTGCTCACCGAACCTCACCAATCCTATCACTGCTGCATTTATGCCGCTGTACACACGCTTGATTCTCTTTCGGAGACATATAAATCCATAGGTTTTAAGATTCTTACTAGTCAGGTATATTCTTAGGCGTTTAATATGGGGTGTTGAGTCCACTTCGTTGAGCAAGCAGTAGCTCTTGTCTATTACATATTTGGCTTATGGAAAGGTATCTGTGTTAATTTCAATCTCTGGTTTTATGCAGCACCCCAACTCACCTTTCCCCTTAAGCAAGCATAAGTTGGTTTTCTACATTTGAGACCGTATTCTGTTTTCTAATTCAGTTCCTGTGTAGCCAAGTTTACATTCCGTGTATTAGTGATACCTTATGATGTTTCTTTTTCTGTGTGACTTATTTCACTTAGAATCATCGTACCTGAATCCACTCATTATGCTGCTACTGGCCTGATGACATAGATTTCATTGCTGAGTGATATTGCATTGTACGTAAGTACCGCAACTTCTTTATCCATTTTTCGCTTTCTGCGATATTGAACTTGTACCGTAAATGAGGTTCTTGTAAACAGAGCCGTCCCAAACTTTGGGGTGGCTGTGTCTTTTTGATTTTAATTTCCCTAATCTATAGGACCATAAGTGGAAGTGCCCTAGGCTCTGTTGCTTTGTTTTTTAGATGTTTCAGGAAACACCATACACTTCTCCGGAGTGGCTGTTGGCAATTTACATCCAGCCCATCAGCATAAGAAGTCTCCCAGTTCTCCATGGCCTGTCCTGCCTTTCTGGATTTTACACTCTTTCAGATGGCCCTTTTGACCGGGGGGCAGTGAGACTTCATTGTAGTGCAGATTTCCTTTGCAAGCTTGCTTCTTTGGCCAAAAAGTGCATATGCGTTTTTTCTGAATATATTCAGGAAAAAACGCATGTGCCCTTTTTGGCCAAGTGCATCATTGTGGACGTTCTGCCTCTTTTCCTATGCTTTACAGGCAATTCCAGTCTACCTCCTGAAATCGGTTTCCTGCAATTCTGCCCCGCTTTCAAGTCCTCTTGGCAGCCTTACTTCAATATATTTTTGGACGATAGCTGTCATTTAGAACTCTGCAGGTTTGTGAACTACAGTGCCCCTGAGCTCCTTTCTTCAACTCGCTTTCTTGTGAGCTGGCCGCAACACTGCAGGATTGCTTCAGGCCCTAGTGTGGTTCCGGCATGGCTCGCTGAGCCTTTGGTTAATACCTCTTCCTGGTGGGAAATGAGAGTTAAATTTGCCCGTCCAGACACCTCCAGCTAGTCTCTCATTGGTTCTCCCTATTCCTGTTCATTTTCCGCAGAAATTGCAAACTGGGCCAAACAGGAGGTTAAAGGCACTGACTCTCCAAGTGGGGAGAGTGTTAGTAAAGTGTCTGGATTGTTGCACCCGAGTACCAGGGGACGAAAACTGAGACACATTTGAACACGTTTCCCGATCACACGGTGCATTATACTCTGGGTTCCACATGCATGTTTTAGCTGAAGGAAGAATCCCTTAAACCTGGAGAGTTGAGAACCATGGAATGGGTACCATGCAATATGACTTCAAAGGGTCTGCATTTGCTCACCGAACCTCACCAATCCTATCACTGCTGCGTTTATGCCGCTGTACACACGCTTGATTCTCTTTTGGAGACATATAAATCCATAGGTTTTAAGATTCTTTCTAGTCAGGTATATTCTTAGGCGTTTAATATGGGGTGTTGAGTCCACTTCGTTGAGCAAGCAGTAGCTCTTGTCTATTACATATTTGGCTTATGGAAAGGTATCTGTGCTAATTTCAATCTCTGGTTTTATGCAGCACCCCAACTCACCTTTCCCCTTAAGCAAGTATAAGTTGGTTTTCTACATTTGAGACCCTATTCTGTTTTGTAATTCAGTTCCTGTGTAGCCAAGTTTACATTCCGTGTATTAGTGATATCTTATGATGTTTCTTTTTCTGTGTGACTTATTTCACTTAGAATCATCGTACCTGAATCCACTCATTATGCTGCTACTGGTCTGATGACACAGATTTCATTGCTGAGTGATATTGCATTGTACATAAATAACACAACTTTTTTATCCATTTTTCGCTTTCTGCGATATTGAACTTGTAACATAAACGAGGTTCTTGTAAACAGAGCTGTCCCAAACTTTGGGGTGGCTGTGTCTTTTTGATTTTAATTTCCCTAATCTATAGGACCATAAGTGGAAGTGCCCTAGGCTCTGTTGCTTTTTTTTTAGATGTTTCAGGAAACACCATACACTTCTCCAGAGTGGCTGTTGGCAATTTACATCCCACCCATCAGCATAAGAAGGCTCCCAGTTCTCCATGGCCTGTCCTGCCTTTCTGGATTTTACACTTTTTTCAGATGGCCCTTTTGACCGGGGGGCAGTGAGACTTCATTGTAGTGCAGATTTCCTTTGCAAAGTTGCTTGGTTGGCCAAAAAGGGCGTATGCGGTTTTTCCTGAGTATATTCAGGAAAAAAAGCATACACCCTTTTTGGCCAAGTGCATCATTGTGGACGTTCTGCCTCTTTTCCTATGCTTTACATGCAATTCCAGTCTACCTCCTGAAATAGGTTTCCTGCAATTCTGCCCCGCTTTCAAGTCCTCTTGGCAGCCTTACTTCAATATATTTTTGGACGATAGCTGTCATTTATAACTCTGCAGGTTTGTGAATTACAGTGCCCCTGAGCTCCTTTCTTCAACTCGCTTTCTTGTGAGCTGGCCGCAACAGCACAGGATTGCTTCCGGCCCTAGTGTGGTTCCGGCATGGCTTGCTGAGCCTTTGGTTAATTCCTATTCCTGGTGGGAAATGAGAGTTAAATTTGCCCGTCCAGACACGTCCAGCTAGTCTCTCATTTGTTCTCCCTATTCCTGTTCATTTTCCGCAGAAATTGCAAACTGGGCCAAACAGGTTAAAGGCACTGACTCTCCAAGTGGGGAGAGTGTTAGTAAAGCGTCTGGAATGTTGCACCCGAGTACCAGGGGACAAAAACTGAGACACATTTGAACACGTTTCCCGATCACACGGTGGATCATACTCTGGGTTCCACATGCATGTTTTAGCTGAAGGAAGAATCCCTTAAACCTGGAGAGTTGAGAACCATGGAATGGGTACCATGCAATATGACTTCAAAGGGTCTGCATTTGCTCACCGAACCTCACCAATCCTATCACTGCTGCGTTTATGCCGCTGTACACACGCTTGATTCTCTTTCGGAGACATATAAATCCATAGGTTTTAAGATTCTTACTAGTCAGGTATATTCTTAGGCGTTTAATATGGGGTGTTGAGTCCACGTCGTTGAGCAAGCAGTAGCTCTTGTCTATTACATATTTGGCTTATGGAAAGATATCTGTGCTAATTTCAATCTCTGGTTTTATGCAGCACCCCAACTCACCTTTCCCCTTAAGCAAGCATAAGTTGGTTTTCTACATTTGAGACCCTATTCTGTTTTGTAATTCAGTTCCTGTGTAGCCAAGTTTACATTCCGTGTATTAGTGATATCTTATGATGTTTCTTTTTCTGTGTCACTTATTTCACTTAGAATCATCGTACCTGAATCCACTCATTATGCTGCTACTGGCCTGATGACATAGATTTCATTGCTGAGTGATATTGCATTGTACGTAAGTACCACAATTTCTTTATCCATTTTTCGCTTTCTGCGATATTGAACTTGTACCGTAAATGAGGTTCTTGTAAACAGAGCCGTCCCAAACTTTGGGGTGGCTGTGTCTTTTTGATTTTAATTTCCCTAATCTATAGGACCATAAGTGGAATTGCCCTAGGCTCTGTTGCTTTGTTTTTTAGATGTTTCAGGAAACACCATACACTTCTCCAGAGTGGCTGTTGGCAATTTACATCCCGCCCATCAGCATAAGAAGGCTCCCAGTTCTCCATGGCCTGTCCTGCCTTTCTGGATTTTACACTTTTTTCAGATAGCCCTTTTGACCGGGGGGCAGTGAGATTTCATTGTAGTGCAGATTTTCTTTGCAAGATTGCTTCTTTGGCCAAAAAGTGCATATGCGTTTTTTCTGAATATATTCAGGAAAAAACGCATGTGCCCTTTTTGGCCAAGGGCATCATTGTGGACGTTCTGCCTCTTTTCCTATGCTTTACAGGCAATTCCAGTCTACCTCCTGAAATCGGTTTCCTGCAATTCTGCCCCGCTTTCAAGTCCTCTTGGCAGCCTTACTTCAATATATTTTTGGACGATAGCTGTCATTTATAACTCTGCAGGTTTGTGAATTACAGTGCCCCTGAGCTCCTTTCTTCAACTCGCTTTCTTGTGAGCTGGCCGCAACAGCACAGGATTGCTTCAGGCCCTAGAGTGGTTCCGGCATGGCTCGCTGAGCCTTTGGTTAATTCCTCTTCTTGGTGGGAAATGAGAGATAAATTTGCCCGTCCAGACACCTCCAGCTAGTCTCTCATTGGTTCTCCCTATTCCTGTTCATTTTCCGCAGAAATTGCAAACTGGGCCAAACAGGAGGTTAAAGGCACTGACTCTCCAAGTGGGGAGAGTGTTAGTAAAGCGTCTGGAATGTTGCACCCGAGTACCAGGGGACGAAAACTGAGACACATTTGAACACGTTTCCCGATCACATGGTGGATTATACTCTGGGTTCCACATACATGTTTTAGCTGAAGGAAGAATCCCTTAAACCTGGAGAGTTGAGAACCATGGAATGGGTACCATGCAATATGACTTCAAAGGGTCTGCATTTGCTCACCGAACCTCACCAATCCTATCACTGCTGCGTTTATGCCGCTATAAACACGCTTGATTCTCTTTCGGAGACATATAAGTCCATAGGTTTTAAGATTCTTACTAGTCAGGTATATTCTTAGGCGTTTAATATGGGGTGTTGAGTCCACTTCGTTGAGCAAGCAGTAGCTCTTGACTATTACATATTTGGCTTATGGAAAGGTATCTGTGCTAATTTCAATCTGTGGTTTTATGCAGCACCCCAGCTCACCTTTCCCCTTAAGCAAGCATAAGTTGGTTTTCTACATTTGAGACCCTATTCTGTTTTGTAATTCAGTTCCTGTGTAGCCAAGTTTACATTCCGTGTATTAGTGATACCTTATGATGTTTCTTTTTCTGTGTGACTTATTTCACTTAGAATCATCGTACCTGAATCCACTCATTATGCTGCTACTGGCCTGATGACATAGATTTCATTGCTGAGTGATATTGCATTGTACGTAAGTACCACAACTTCTTTATCCATTTTTCGCTTTCTGCGATATTGAACTTGTACCGTAAACGAGGTTCTTGTAAACAGAGCCGTCCCAAACTTTGGAGTGGCTGTGTCTTTTTGATTTTAATTTCCCTAAGCTATAGGATTATAAGTGGAAGTGCCCTAGGCTCTGTTGCTTTGTTTTTTAGATGTTTCAGGAAACACCATACACTTCTCCAGAGTGGCTGTTGGCAATTTACATCCCGCCCATCAGCATAAGAGTGCTCCCAGTTCTCCATGGCCTGTCCTGCCTTTCTGGATTTTACACTTTTTTCAGATGGCCCTTTTGACCGGGGGGCCGTGAGACTTCATTGTAGTGCAGATTTCTTTGCAAGCTTGCTTGGTTGGCCAAAAAGGGCGTATGCGTTTTTTCCTGAATATATTCAGGAAAAAACGCATACGCCCTTTTTGGCCAAGTGCATCATTGTGGACGTTCTGCCTCTTTTCCTATGCTTTACATACAATTCCAGTCTACCTCCTGAAATCGGTTTCCTGCAATTCTGCCCCGCTTTCAAGTCCTCTTGGCAGCCTTACTTTAATATATTTTTGGACGATAGCTGTCATTTATAACTCTGCAGGTTTGTGAATTACAGGGCCCCTGAGCTCCTTTCTTCAGCTCGCTTTCTTGTGAGCTGGCCACAAAACCGCAGGATTGCTTCTGGCCCTAGTGTGGTTCCGGCATGGCTTGCTGAGCCTTTGGTTAATTCCTCTTCCTGGTGGGAAATGAGAGTTAAATTTGCCCGTCCAGACACCTCCAGCTAGTCTCTCATTGGTTCTCCCTATTCCTGTTCATTTTCCGCAGAAATTGCAAACTGGGCCAAACAGGAGGTTAAAGGCACTGACTCTCCAAGTGGGGAGAGTGTTCGTAAAGCGTCTGGAATGTTGCACCCGAGTACCAGGGGACGAAAACTGAGACACATTTGAACACGTTTCCCGATCACACGTTGGATCATACTCTGGGTTCCACATGCATGTTTTAGCTGAAGGAAGAATCCCTTAAACCTGGAGAGTTGAGAACCATGGAATGGGTACCATGCAATATGACTTCAAAGGGTCTGCATTTGCTCACCGAACCTCACCAATCCTATCACTGCTGCGTTTATGCCGCTGTACACACGCTTGATTCTCTTTCGGAGACATATAAATCCATAGGTTTTAAGATTCTTACTAGTCAGGTATATTCTTAGGCGTTTAATATGGGGTGTTGAGTCCACTTCGTTGAAAAAGGAGTAGCTCTTGTCTATTACATATTTGGCTTATGGAAAGGTATCTGTGCTAATTTCCATCTCTGCTTTTATGCAGCCCTCCAACTCACCTTTCCCCTTAAGCAAGCATAAGTTGGTTTTCTACATTTGAGACCCTATTCTGTTTTGTAATTCAGTTCCTGTGTAGCCAAGTTTACATTCCGTGTATTAGTGATATCTTATGATGTTTCTTTTTCTGTGTGACTTATTTCACTTAGAATCATCATACCTGAATCCACTCATTATGCTGCTACGGGCCTGATGACATAGATTTCATTGCTGAGTGATATTGCATTGTACGTAAGTACCACAACTTCTTTATCCATTTTTCGCTTTCTGCGATATTGAACTTGTACCGTAAACGAGGTTCTTGTAAACAGAGCCGTCCCAACCTTTGGGGTGGCTGTGTCTTTTTGATTTTAATTTCCCTAATCTATAGGACCATAAGTGGAAGTGCCTTAGGCTCTGTTGCTTTGTTTTTTAGATGTTTCAGGAAACACCATACACTTTTCCAGAGTGGCTGTTGGCAATTTACATCCCGCCCATCAGTCTAACTAGGCTCACAGTTCTCCATGGCCTGTCCTGCCTTTCTGGATTTTACACTTTTTTCAGATGGCCCTTTTGACCGGGGGGCAGTGAGACTTCATTGTAGTGAAGATTTCCTTTGCAAGCTTGCTTGGTTGGCCAAAAAGGGCGTATGCGTTTTTTCCTGAATATATTCAGGAAAAAACGCATGCGCCCTTTTTGGCCAAGTGCATCATTGTGGACGTTCTGCCTCTTTTCCTATGCTTTACATGCAATTCCAGTCTACCTCCTGAAATCGGTTTCCTGCAATTCTGCCCCGCTTTCAAGTCCTCTTGGCAGCCTTACTTCAATATATTTTTGGACGATAGCTGTCATTTATAACTCTGCAGGTTTGTGAATTACAGTGCCCCTGAGCTCCTTTCTTCAACTCGCTTTCTTCTGAGCTGGCCGCAACAGCGCAGGATTGCTTCGGGCCCTAGTGTGGTTCCGGCATGGCTCGCTGAGCCTTTGGTTAATTCCTCTTCTTGGTGGGAAATGAGAGTTAAATTTGCCCGTCCAGACACCTCCAGCTAGTCTCTCATTGGTTCTCCCTATTCCTGTTCATTTTCCGCAGAAATTGCAAACTGGGCCAAACAGGAGGTTAAAGGCACTGACTCTCCAAGTGGGGAGAGTGTTAGTAAAGCATCTGGAATGTTGCACCCGAGTACCAGGGCACGAAAACTGAGACACATTTGAACACGTTTCCCGATCACACGGTGGATCATACTCTGGGTTCCACATGCATGTTTTAGCTGAAGGAAGAATCCCTTAAACCTGGAGAGTTGAGAACCATGGAATGGGTACCATGCAATATGACTTCAAAGGGTCTGCATTTGCTCACCGAACCTCACCAATCCTATCACTGCTGCGTTTATGCCGCTGTACACACGCTTGATTCTCGTTCGGAGACATATAAATCCATAGGTTTTAAGATTCTTACTAGTCAGGTATATTCTTAGGCGTTTAATATGGGGTGTTGAGTCCACTTCGTTGAGCAAGCAGTAGCTCTTGCCTATTACATATTTGGCTTATGGAAAGGTATCTGTGCTAATTTCAATCTCTGGTTTTATGCAGCACCCCAACTCACCTTTCCCCTTAAGCAAGCATAAGTTGGTTTTCTACATTTGAGACCCTATTCTGTTTTGTAATTCAGTTCCTGTGTAGCCAAGTTTACATTCCGTGTATTAGTGATACCTTATGATGTTTCTTTTTCTGTGTGACTTATTTCACTTAGAATCATCGTACCTGAATCCACTCATTATGCTGCTATTGGCCTGATGACATAGATTTCGTTGCTGAGTGATATTACATTGTACGTAAGTACCACAACTTCTTTATCCATTTTTGGCTTTCTGCGATATTGTACTTGTACCGTAAACGAGGTTCTTGTAAACAGAGCCATCCCAAACTTTTGGGTGGCTGTGTCTTTTTGATTTTAATTTCCCTAAGCTATAGGACCATAAGTGGAAGTGCCCTAGGCTCTGTTGCTTTGTTTTTTAGATGTTTCTGGAAACACCATACACTTCTCCAGAGTGGCAGTTGGCAATTTACATCCCGCCCATCAGCATAAGAAGGCTCCCAGTTCTCCATGGCCTGTCCTGCCTTTCTGGATTTTACACTTTTTTCAGACGGCCCTTTTGACCTGGGTGCCATGAGACTTCATTGTAGTGCAGATTTTCTTTGCATGCTTGCTTGGTTGGCCAAAAAGGGCGTATGCGTTTTTTCCTGAATATATTCAGGAAAAAACGCATGCGCCCTTTTTGGCCAAGTGCATCATTGTGGACGTTCTGCCTCTTTTCCTATGCTTTACATGCAATTCCAGTCTACCTCCTGAAATCGGTTTCCTGCAATTCTGCCCCGCTTTCAAGTCCTCTTGACAGCCTTACTTCAATATATTTTTGGACGATAGCTGTCATTTATAACTCTGCAGGTTTGTCTATTACAGGGCCCCTGAGCTCCTTTCTTCAACTCGCTTTCTTGTGAGCTGGCTGCAACACCGCCGGATTGCTTCAGGCCCTAGAGTGGTTCCGGCATGGCTCGCTGAGCCTTTGGTTAATTCCTCTTCCTGGTGGGAAATGAGAGTTAAATTTGCCCGTCCAGACACCTCCAGCTAGTCTCTCATTGGTTCTCCCTATTCCTGTTCATTTTCCGCAGAAATTGCAAACTGGGCCAAACAGGAGGTTAAAGGCACTGACTCTCCAAGTGGGGAGAGTGTTCGTAAAGCGTCTGGAATGTTGCACCCGAGTACCAGGGGACGAAAACTGAGACACATTTGAACACGTTTCCCGATCACACGGTGGATCATACTCTGGGTTCCACATGCATGTTTTAGCTGAAGGAAGAATCCCTTAAACCTGGAGAGTTGAGAACCATGGAATGGGTACCATGCAATATGACTTCAAAGGGTCTGCATTTGCTCACCGAACCTCACCAATCCTATCACTGCTGCGTTTATGCCGCTGTACACACGCTTGATTCTCTTTCGGAGACATATAAATCCATAGGTTTTAAGATTCTTACTAGTCAGGTATATTCTTAGGCGTTTAATATGGGGTGTTGAGTCCACTTCGTTGAGAAAGGAGTAGCTCTTGTCTATTACATATTTGGCTTATGGAAAGGTATCTGTGCTAATTTCCATCTCTGCTTTTATGCAGCACCCCAACTCACCTTTCCCCTTAAGCAAGCATAAGTTGGTTTTCTACATTTGAGACCCTATTCTGTTTTGTAATTCAGTTCCTGTGTAGCCAAGTTTACATTCCGTGTATTAGTGATATCTTATGATGTTTCTTTTTCTGTGTGACTTATTTCACTTAGAATCATCGTACCTGAATCCACTCATTATGCTGCTACTGGCCTGATGACATAGATTTCATTGCTGAGTGATATTGCATTGTACGTAAGTACCACAACTTCTTTATCCATTTTTCGCTTTCTGCGATATTGAACTTGTACCGTAAACGAGGTTCTTGTAAACAGAGCCGTCCCAACCTTTGGGGTGGCTGTGTCTTTTTGATTTTAATTTCCCTAATCTATAGGACCATAAGTGGAAGTGCCTTAGGCTCTGTTGCTTTGTTTTTTAGATGTTTCAGGAAACACCATACACTTCTCCAGAGTGGCAGTTGGCAATTTACATCCCGCCCATCAGCATAAGAAGGCTCCCAGTTCTCCATGGCCTGTCCTGCCTTTCTGGATTTTACACTTTTTTCAGATGGCCCTTTTGACCGGGGGGGCAGTGAGACTTCATTGTAGTGCAGATTTCCTTTGCAAGCTTGCTTGTTTGGCCAAAAAGGGCGTATGCGTTTTTTCCTGAATATATTCAGGAAAAAACGCATGCGCCCTTTTTGGCCAAGTGCATCATTGTGGACGTTCTGCCTCTTTTCCTATGCTTTACATGCAATTCCAGTCTACCTCCTGAAATCGGTTTCCTGCAATTCTGCCCCTCTTTCAAGTCCTCTTGGCAGCCTTACTTCAATATATTTTTGGACGATAGCTGTCATTTAGAACTCTGCAGGTTTGTGAATTACAGTGCCCCTGAGCTCCTTTCTTCAACTCGCTTTCTTCTGAGCTGGCCGCAACAGCGCAGGATTGCTTCTGGCCCTAGTGTGGTTCCAGCATGGCTCGCTGAGCGTTTGGTTAATTCCTCTTCTTGGTGGGAAATGAGAGTTAAATTTGCCCGTCCAGACACCTCCAGCTAGTCTCTCATTGGTTCTCCCTATTCCTGTTCATTTTCCGCAGAAATTGCAAACTGGGCCAAACAGGAGGTTAAAGGCACTGACTCTCCAAGTGGGGAGAGTGTTAGTAAAGCATCTGGAATGTTGCACCCGATTACCAGGGCACGAAAACTGAGACACATTTGAACACGTTTCCCGATCACACGGTGGATCATACTCTGGGTTCCACATGCATGTTTTAGCTGAAGGAAGAATCCCTTAAACCTGGAGAGTTGAGAACCATGGAATGGGTACCATGCAATATGACTTCAAAGGGTCTGCATTTGCTCACCGAACCTCACCAATCCTATCACTGCTGCGTTTATGCCGCTGTACACACGCTTGATTCTCTTTCGGAGACATATAAATCCATAGGTTTTAAGATTCTTACTAGTCAGGTATATTCTTAGGCGTTTAATATGGGGTGTTGAGTCCACTTCGTTGAGCAAGCAGTAGCTCTTGTCTATTACATATTTGGCTTATGGAAAGGTATCTGTGCTAATTTCAATCTCTGGTTTTATGCAGCACCCCAACTCACCTTTCCCCTTAAGCAAGCATAAGTTGGTTTTCTACATTTGAGACCCTATTCTGTTTTGTAATTCAGTTCCTGTGTAGCCAAGTTTACATTCTGTGTATTAGTGATACCTTATGATGTTTCTTTTTCTGTGTGACTTATTTCACTTAGAATCATCGTACCTGAATCCACTCATTATGCTGCTACTGGCCTGATGACATAGATTTCATTGCTGAGTGATATTGCATTGTACGTAAGTACCACAACTTCTTTATCCATTTTTCGCTTTCTGCGATATTGAACTTGTACCGTAAACGAGGTTCTTGTAAACAGAGCCGTCCCAACCTTTGGGGTGGCTGTGTCATTTTGATTTTAATTTCCCTAAGCTATAGGACCATAAGTGGAAGTGCCCTAGGCTCTGTTGCTTTGTTTTTTAGATGTTTCAGGAAACACCATACACTTCTCCAGAGTGGCTGTTGGCAATTTACATCCCGCCCATCAGCATAAGAAGGCTCCCAGTTCTCCATGGCCTGTCCTGCCTTTCTGGATTTTACACTTTTTTCAGACGGCCCTTTTGACCGGGGGGCCGTGAGACTTCATTGTAGTGCAGATTTCCTTTGCAAGTTTGCTTGGTTGGCCAAAAAGGGCGCATGCGTTTTTTCCTGAATATATTCAGGAAAAAACGCATGCGCCCTTTTTGGCCAAGTGCATCATTGTGGACGTTCTGCCTCTTTTCCTATGCTTTACATGCAATTCCAGTCTACCTCCTGAAATCGGTTTCCTGCAATTCTGCCCCGCTTTCAAGTCCTCTTGGCAGCCTTACTTCAATATATTTTTGGACGATAGCTGTCATTTATAACTCTGCAGGTTTGTCTATTACAGGGCCCCTGAGCTCCTTTCTTCAACTCGCTTTCTTGTGAGCTGGCTGCAACACCGCTGGATTGCTTCAGGCCCTAGGGTGGTTCCGGCATGGCTCGCTGAGCCTTTGGTTAATTCCTCTTCCTGGTGGGGAATGAGAGTTAAATTTGCCCGTCCAGACACCTCCAGCTAGTCTCTCATTGGTTCTCCCTATTCCTGTTCATTTTCCGCAGAAATTGCAAACTGGGCCAAACAGGTGTTTAAAGGGACTGACTCTCCAAGTGGGGAGAATGTTAGTAAAGCGTCTGGAATGTTGCACCCGAGTACCAGGGGACGAAAACTGAGACACATTTGAACACGTTTCCCGATCACACGGTGGATCATACTCTGGGTTCCACATGCATGTTTTAGCTGAAATAAGAATCCCTTAAACCTGGAGAGTTGAGACCCATGGAATGGGTACCATGCAATATGACTTCAAAGGGTCTGCATTTGCTCACCGAACCTCACCAATCCTATCATTGTTGCGTTTATGCCGCTGTACACACGCTTGATTCTCTTTCGGAGACATATAAATCCATAGGTTTTAAGATTCTTACTAGTCAGGTATATTCTTAGGCGTTTAATATGGGGTGTTGAGTCCACTTCGTTGAGCAAGGAGTAGCTCTTGTCTATTACATATTTGGCTTATGGAAAGGTATCTGTGCTAATTTCAATCTCTGGTTTTATGCAGCACCCCAACTCACCTTTCCCCTTAAGCAAGCATAAGTTGGTTTTCTACATTTGAGACCCTATTCTGTTTTGTAATTCAGTTCCTGTGTAGCCAAGTTTACATTCCGTGTATTAGTGATATCTTATGATGTTTCTTTTTCTGTGTGACTTATTTCACTTAGAATCATCGTACCTAAATCCACTCATTATGCTGCTACTGGCCTGATGACATAGATTTCACTGCTGAGTGATATTGCATTGTACATAAGTACCACAACTTCTTTATCCATTTTTCGCTTTCTGTGATATTGAACTTGTACCGTAAATGAGGTTCTTGTAAACAGAGCCGTCCCAAACTTTGGGGTGGCTGTGTCTTTTTTATTTTAATTTCCCTAATCTATAGGACCATAAGTGGAAGTGCCCTAGGCTCTGTTGCTTTGTTTTTTAGATGTTTCAGGAAACACCATACACTTCTCCAGAGTGGCTGTTGGCAATTTACATCCCGCCCATCAGCATAAGACGGCTCCCAGTTCTCCATGGCATGTCCTGCCTTTCTGGATTTTACACTTTTTTCAGATGGCCCTTTTGACCAGGGGGCTGTGAGACTTCATTGTAGTGCAGATTTCCTTTGCAATCTTGCTTTGTTCGCCAAAAAGGGCGTATGCGTTTTTTCCTGAATATATTCAGGAAAAAATGCATACGCCCTTTTTGGCCAAGTGCATCATTGTGGACGTTCTGCCTCTTTTCCTATGCTTTACATGCAATTCCAGTCTACCTCCTGAAATCGGTTTCCTGCAATTCTGCCCCGCTTTCAAGTCCTCTTGGCAGCCTTACTTCAATATATTTTTGGACGATAGCTGTCATTTATAACTCTGCAGGTTTGTGAATTACAGTGGCCCTGAGCTCCTTTCTTCAACTCGCTTTCTTTTGAGCTGGCCGCAACAGCGCAGGATTGCTACAGGCCCTAGTGTGGTTCCGGCATGGCATGCTGAGCCTTTGGTTAATTCCTCTTCCTGGTGGGAAATGAGAGTTAAATTTGCCCATCCAGACACCTCCAGCTAGTCTCTCATTGGTTCTCCCTATTCCTGTTCATTTTCCGCAGAAATTGCAAACTGGGCCAAACAGGAGGTTAAAGGCACTGATTCTCCAAGTGGGGAGAGTGTTAGTAAAGCATCTGGAATGTTGCACCCGAGTACCAGGGGACGAAAACTGAGACACATTTGAACACGTTTCCCGATCACACGGTGGATCATACTCTGGGTTCCACGTGCATGTTTTAGCTGAAGGAAGAATCCCTTAAACCTGGAGAGTTGAGAACCATGGAATGGGTACCATGCAATATGACTTCAAAGGGTCTGCATTTGCTCACCGAACCTCACCAATCCTATCACTGCTGCGTTTATGCCGCTGTACACACGCTTGATTCTCTTTCGGAGACATATAAATCCATAGGTTTTAAGATTCTTACTAGTCAGGTATGTTCTTAGGCGTTTAATATGGGGTGTTGAGTCCACTTCGTTGAGCAAGCAGTAGCTCTTGTCTATTATATATTAGGCTTATGGAAAGGTATCTGTGCTAATTTCAATCTCTGGTTTTACGCAGCACCCCAACTCACCTTTCCCCTTAAGCAAGCATAAGTTGGTTTTCTACATTTGAGACCCTATTCTGTTTTGTAATTCAGTTCCTGTGTAGCCAAGTTTACATTCCGTGTATTAGTGATACCTTATGATGTTTCTTTTTCTGTGTGACTTATTTCACTTAGAATCATCGTACCTGAATCCACTCATTATGCTGCTATTGGCCTGATGACATAGATTTCATTGCTGAGTGATATTACATTGTACGTAAGTACCACAACTTCTTTATCCGTTTTTGGCTTTCTGCGATATTGTACTTGTACCGTAAACGAGGTTCTTGTAAACAGAGCCGTCCCAAACTTTGGGGTGGCTGTGTCTTTTTGATTTTAATTTCCCTAATATATAGGACCATAAGTGGAAGTACCCTAGGCTCTGTTGCTTTGTTTTTTAGATGTTTCAGGAAACACCATACACTTCTCCAGAGTGGCTGTTGGCAATTTACATCCCGCACATCAGCATAAGAAGGCTCCCAGTTCTCCATGGCCTGTCCTGCCTTTCTGGATTTTACACTTTTTTCAGATGGCCCCTTTGACCCGGGGGCAGTGAGACTTCATTGTAGTGAAGATTTCTTTGCAAGCTTGCTTGGTTGGCCAAAAAGGGCGTATGCGTTTTTTCCTGAATATATTCAGGAAAAAACACATACGCCCTTTTTGGCCAAGTGCATCATTGTGGACGTTCTGCCTCTTTTCCAATGCTTTACATGCAATTCCAGTCTACCTCCTGAAATCGGTTTCCTGCAATTCTGCCCCGCTTTCAAGTCCTCTTGGCAGCCTTACTTCAATATATTTTTGGACGATAGCTGTCATTTAGAACTCTGCAGGTTTGTGAATTACAGGGACCCTGAGCTCCTTTCTTCAACTCGCTTTCTTGTGAGCTGGCCGCAACACCGCAGGATTGCTTCAGGCCCTAGGGTGGTTCCGGCATGGCTCGCTGAGCCTTTGGTTAATTCCTCTTCCTGGTGGGAAATGAGAGTTAAATTTGCCCGTCCAGACACCTCCAGCTAGTCTCCATTGGTTCTCCCTATTCCTGTTCATTTTCCGCAGAAATTGCAAACTGGGCCAAACAGGAGGTTAAAGGCACTGACTCTCCAAGTGGGGAGAGTGTTAGTAAAGCGTCTGGAATGTTGCACCCGAGTACCAGGGGACGAAAACTGAGACACATTTGAACGCGTTTCCCGATCAAACGGTGGATCATAATGTGGGTTCCACATGCATGTTTTAGCTGAAGGAAGAATCCCTTAAACCTGGAGAGTTGAGACCCATGGAATGGGTACCATGCAATATGAGTTCAAAGGGTCTGCATTTGCTCACCGAACCTCACCAATCCTATCACTGCTGCGTTTATGCCGCCGTACACACGCTGGATTCTCTTTCGGAGACATATAAATCCATAGGTTTTAAGATTCTTACTCGTCAGGTATATTCTTAGGCGTTTAATATGGGGTGTTGAGTCCACTTCGTTGAGCAAGCAGTAGCTCTTGTCTATTACATATTTGGCTTATGGAAAGGTATCTGTGCTAATTTCAATCTCTGGTTTTATGCAGCACCCCAACTCACCTTTCCCCTTAAGCAAGCATAAGTTGGTTTTCTACATTTGAGAGCCTATTCTGTTTTGTAATTCAGTTCCTGTGTAGCCAAGTTTACATTCCGTGTATTAGTGATACCTTATGATGTTTCTTTTTCTGTGTGACTTATTTCACTTAGAATCATCGTACCTGAATCCACTCATTATGCTGCTACTGGCCTGATGACATAGATTTCATTGCTGAGTGATATTGCCTTGTACGTAAGTACCACAAATTCTTTATCCATTTTTCGCTTTCTGCGATATTGAACTTGTACCGTAAACGAGGTTCTTGTAAACAGAGCCATCCCAAACTTTAGGGTGGCTGTGTCTTTTTGATTTTAATTTCCCTAAGCTATAGGACCATAAGTGGACGTGCCCTTGGCTCTGTTGCTTTGTTTTTTAGATGTTTCAGGAAACACCATACACTTCTCCAGAGTGGCTGTTGGCAATTTACATCCCGCCCATCAGCATAACAAGGCTCCCAGTTCTCCATGGCCTGTCCTGCCTTTCTGGATTTTACCCTTTTTTCAGATGGCCCTTTTGACCGGGGGGCAGTGAGACTTCATTGTAGTGCACATTTCATTTGCAAGCTTGCTTGCTTGGCCAAAAAGGGCGTATGCGTTATTTCCTGAATATATTCAGGAAAAAACGCATATGCTCTTTTTGGCCAAGTGCATCATTGTGGACGTTCTGCCTCTTTTCCTATGCTTTACATGCAATTCCATTCTACCTCCTGAAATCGGTTTCCTGCAATTCTGCCCCTCTTTCAAGTCCTCTTGGCAGCCTTACTTCAATATATTTTTGGACGATAGCTGTCATTTATAACTCTGCAGGTTTGTGAATTACAGGGACCCTGAGCTCCTTTCTTCAACTCGCTTTCCTGTGAGCTGGCCGCAACACCGCAGGATTGCTTCAGGCCCTAGTGTGGTTCCGCCATGGCTCTCTGAGCCTTTGGTTAATTCCTCTTCCTGGTGGGGAATGAGAGTTAAATTTGCCCGTCCAGACACCTCCAGCTAGTCTCTCATTGGTTCTCCCTATTCCTGTTCATTTTCCGCAGAAATTGCAAACTGGGCCAAACAGGTGTTTAAAGGGACTGACTCTCCAAGTGGGGAGAGTGTTAGTAAAGCGTCTGGAATGTTGCACCCGAGTACCAGGGGACGAAAACTGAGACACATTTGAACACGTTTCCCGATCACACGGTGGATCATACTCTGGGTTCCACATGCATGTTTTAGCTGAAATAAGAATCCCTTAAACCTGGAGAGTTGAGACCCATGGAATGGGTACCATGCAATATGACTTCAAAGGGTCTGCATTTGCTCACCGAACCTCACCAATCCTATCATTGTTGCGTTTATGCCGCTGTACACACGCTTGATTCTCTTTCGGAGACATATAAATCCATAGGTTTTAAGATTCTTACTAGTCAGGTATATTCTTAGGCGTTTAATATGTTGTGTTGAGTCCACTTCGTTGAGCAAGGAGTAGCTCTTGTCTATTACATATTTGGCTTATGGAAAGGTATCTGTGCTAATTTCAATCTCTGGTTTTATGCAGCACCCCAACTCACCTTTCCCCTTAAGCAAGCATAAGTTGGTTTTCTACATTTGAGACCCTATTCTGTTTTGTAATTCAGTTCCTGTGTAGCCAAGTTTACATTCCGTGTATTAGTGATATCTTATGATGTTTCTTTTTCTGTGTGACTTATTTCACTTAGAATCATCGTACCTGAATCCACTCATTATGCTGCTACTGGCCTGATGACATAGATTTCACTGCTGAGTGATATTGCATTGTACATAAGTACCACAACTTCTTTATCCATTTTTCGCTTTCTGTGATATTGAACTTGTACCGTAAATGAGGTTCTTGTAAACAGAGCCGTCCCAAACTTTGGGGTGGCTGTGTCTTTTTTATTTTAATTTCCCTAATCTATAGGACCATAAGTGGAAGTGCCCTAGGCTCTGTTGCTTTGTTTTTTAGATGTTTCAGGAAACACCATACACTTCTCCAGAGTGGCAGTTGGCAATTTACATCCCGCCCATCAGCATAAGAAGGCTCCCAGTTCTCCATGGCCTGTCCTGCCTTTCTGGATTTTACACTTTTTTCAGACGGCCCTTTTGACCGGGGGGCCGTGAGACTTCATTGTAGTGCAGATTTCCTTTGCAAGCTTGCTTGGTTGGCCAAAAAAGGCGTATGCGTTTTTTCCTGAATATATTCAGGAGAAAACGCATGCACCCTTTTTGGCCAAGTGCATCATTGTGGACATTCCGCCTCTTTTCCTATGCTTTACATGCAATTCCAGTCTACCTCCTGAAATCGGTTTCCTGCAATTCTGCCCCGCTTTCAAGTCCTCTTGGCAGCCTTACTTCAATATATTTTTGGACGATAGCTGTCATTTATAACTCTGCAGGTTTGTTTATTACAGGGCCCCTGAGCTCCTTTCTTCAACTTGCTTTCTTGTGAGCTGGCCGCAACACCGCAGGATTGCTTCAGGCCCTAGTGTGGTTCTGGCATGGCATGCTGAGCCTTTGGTTAATTCCTCTTCCTGGTGGGAAATGAGAGTTAAATTTGCCCGTCCAGACACCTCCAGCTAGTCTCTCATTGGTTCTCCCTATTCCTGTTCATTTTCCGCAGAAATTGCAAACTGGGCCAAACAGGAGGTTAAAGGCACTGATTCTCCAAGTGGGGAGAGTGTTAGTAAAGCATCTGGAATGTTGCACCCGAGTACCAGGGGACGAAAACTGAGACACATTTGAACACGTTTCCCGATCACATGGTGGATCATACTCTGGGTTCCACGTGCATGTTTTAGCTGAAGGAAGAATCCCTTAAACCTGGAGAGTTGAGAACCATGGAATGGGTACCATGCAATATGACTTCAAAGGGTCTGCATTTGCTCACCGAACCTCACCAATCCTATCACTGCTGCGTTTATGCCGCTGTACACACGCTTGATTCTCTTTCAGAGACATATAAATCCATAGGTTTTAAGATTCTTACTAGTCAGGTATATTCTTAGGCGTTTAATATGCTGTGTTGAGTCCACTTCGTTGAGCAAGCAGTAGCTCTTGTCTATTATATATTAGGCTTATGGAAAGGTATCTGTGCTAATTTCAATCTCTGGTTTTATGCAGCACCCCAACTCACCTTTCCCCTTAAGCAAGCATAAGTTGGTTTTCTACATTTGAGACCCTATTCTGTTTTGTAATTCTGTTCCTCTGTAGCCAAGTTTACATTCCGTGTATTAGTGATATCTTATGATGTTTCTTTTTCTGTGTGACTTATTTCACTTAGAATCATCGTACCTGAATCCACTCATTATGCTGCTACTGGCCTGATGACATAGATTTCATTGCTGAGTGATATTGCATTGTACGTAAGTACCACAACTTCTTTATCCATTTTTCGCTTTCTGCGATATTGAACTTGTACCGTAAATGAGGTTCTTGTAAACAGAGCCGTCCCAAACTTTGGGGTGGCTGTGTCTTTTTGATTTTAATTTCCCTAATCTATAGGACCATAAGTGGAAGTGCCCTAGGCTCTGTTGCTTTGTTTTTTAGATGTTTCAGGAAACACCATACACTTCTCCAGAGTGGCTGTTGGCAATTTACATCCCGCCCATCAGCATAAGAAGGCTCCCAGTTCTCCATGGCCTGTCCTGCCTTTCTGGATTTTACACTTTGTTCAGATGTCCCTTTTGACTGGGGGGCAGTGAGACTTCATTGTAGTGAAGATTTCCTTTGCAAGCTTGCTTGGTTGGCCAAAAAGGGCGTATGCGTTTTTTCCTGAATATATTCAGGAAAAAACGCATACGCCCTTTTTGGCCAAGTGCATCATTGTGGACGTTCTGCCTCTTTTCCAATGCTTTACATGCAATTCCAGTCTACCTCCTGAAATCGGTTTCCTGCAATTCTGCCCCGCTTTCAAGTCCTCTTGGCAGCCTTACATCAATATATTTTTGGACGATAGCTGTCATTTAGAACTCTGCAGGTATGTGAATTACAGGGCCCCTGAGCTCCTTTCTTCAACTCGCTTTCTTGTGAGCTGGCCGCAACAGCGCAGGATTGCTTCGGGCCCTAGTGTGGTTCCGGCATGGCTCGCTGAGCCTTTGGTTAATTCCTCTTCTTGGTGGGAAATGAGAGTTAAATTTGCCCGTCCAGACACCTCCAGCTAGTCTCTCATTGGTTCTCCCTATTCCTGTTCATTTTCCGCAGAAATTGCAAACTGGGCCAAACAGGAAGTTAAAGGCACTGTTCTCCAAGTGGGGAGAGTGTTAGTAAAGCGTCTGGAATGTTGCACCCGAGTACCAGGGGACAAAAACTGAGACACATTTGAACACGTTTCCCGATCACACGGTGGATCATACTCTGCGTTCCACGTGCATGTTTTAGCTGAAGGAAGAATCCCTTAAACCTGCAGAGTTGAGAACCATGGAATGGGTACCATGCAATATGACTTCAAAGGGTCTGCATTTGCTCACCGAACCTCACCAATCCTATCACTGCTGCGATTATGCCGCTGTACACACGCTTGATTCTCTTTCGGAGACATATAAATCCATAGGTTTTAAGATTCTTACTAGTCAGGTATATTCTTAGGCGTTTAATATGGGGTGTTGAGTCCACTTCGTTGAGCAAGGAGAAGCTCTTGTCTATTACATATTTGGCTTATGGAAAGGTATCTGTGCTAATTTCAATCTCTGGTTTTATGCAGCACCCCAACTCACCTTTCCCCTTAAGCAAGCATAAGTTGATTTTCTACATTTGAGACCCTATTCTGTTTTGTAATTCAGTTCCTGTGTAGCCAAGTTTACATTCCGTGTATTAGTGATACCTTATGATGTTTCTTTTTCTGTGTGACTTATTTCACTTAGAATCATCGTACCTGAATCCACTCATTATGCTGCTATTGGCCTGATGACATAGATTTCATTGCTGAGTGATATTACATTGTACGTAAGTACCACAACTTCTTTATCCATTTTTCGCTTTCTTTGATATTGTACTTGTACCGTAAACGAGGGTCTTGTAAACAGAGCCATCCCAAACTTTGGGGTGGCTGTGTCTTTTTGATTTTAATTTCCCTAAGCTATAGGACCATAAGTGGAAGTGCCCTAGGCTCTGTTGCTTTGTTTTTTAGATGTTTCAGGAAACACCATACACTTCTCCAGAGTGGCAGTTGGCAATTTACATCCCGCCCATCAGCATAAGAAGGCTCCCAGTTCTCCATGGCCTGTCCTGCCTTTCTGGATTTTACACTTTTTTCAGATGGCCCTTTTGACCGGGGCCAGTGAGACTTCATTGTAGTGCAGATTTCCTTTGCAAGCTTGCTTGGTTGGCCAAAAAGGGCGTATGCGTTTTTTCCTGAATATATTCAGGAAAAAACGCATGCGCCCTTTTTGGCCAAGTGCATCATTGTGGACGTCCTGCCTCTTTTCCTATGCTTTACATGCAATTCCAGTCTACCTCCTGAAATCGGTTTCCTGCAATTCTGCCCCGCTTTCAAGTCCTCTTGGCAGCCTTACTTCAATATATTTTTGGACAATAGCTGTCATTTATAACTCTGCAGGTTTGTGAATTACAGTGCCCCTGAGCTCCTTTCTTCAACTCGCTTTCTTGTGAGCTGGCCGCAACACCGCAGGATTGCTTCAGGCCCTAGGGTGGTTCCGGCATGGCTCGCTGAGCCTTTGGTTAATTTCTCTTCCTGGTGGGAAATGAGAGTTAAATTTGCCCGTCCAGACACCTCCAGCTAGTCTCTCATTGGTTCTCCCTATTCCTGTTCATTTTCCGCAGAAATTGCAAACTGGGCCAAACAGGAGGTTAAAGGCACTGACTCTCCAAGTGGGGAGAGTGTTCGTAAAGCATCTGGAATGTTGCACCCGAGTACCAGGGGACGAAAACTGAGACACATTTGAACACGTTTCCCGATCACACGGTGGATCATACTCTGGGTTCCACATGCATGTTTTAGCTGAAGGAAGAATCCCTTAAACCTGGAGAGTTGAGAACCATGGAATGGGTACCATGCAATATGACTTCAAAGGGTCTGCATTTGCTCACCGAACCTCACCAATCCTATCATTGTTGCGTTTATGCCGCTGTACACACGCTTGATTCTCTTTCGGAGACATATAAATCCATAGGTTTTAAGATTCTTACTAGTCAGGTATATTCATAGGCGTTTAATATGGGGTGTTGAGTCCACTTCGTTGAGCAAGGAGTAGCTCTTGTCTATTACATATTTGGCTTATGGAAAGGTATCTGTGCTAATTTCAATCTCTGGTTTTATGCAGCACCCCAACTCACCTTTCCCCTTAAGCAAGCATAAGTTGGTTTTCTACATTTGAGACCCTATTCTGTTTATGTAATTCAGTTCCTGTGTAGCCAAGTTTACATTCCGTGTATTAGTGATATCTCATGATGTTTCTTTTTCTGTGTGCCTTATTTCACTTAGAATCATCGTACCTGAATCCACTCATTATGCTGCTACTGGCCTGATGACATAGATTTCATTGCTGAGTGATATTGCATTGTACGTAAGTACCACAACTTCTTTATCCATTTTTCGCTTTCTGCGATATTGAACTTGTACCGTAAACGAGGTTCTTGTAAACAGAGCCGTCCCAAACTTTGGGGTGGCTGTGTCTTTTTGATTTTAATTTCCCTAATCTATAGGACCATAAGTGGAAGTGCCCTAGGCTCTGTTGCTTTGTTTTTTAGATGTTTCAGGAAACACCATACACTTCTCCAGAGTGGCTGTTGGCAATTTAAATCCCGCCCATCAGCATAAGAAGGCTCCCAGTTCTCCATGGCCTGTCCTGCCTTTCTGGATTTTACACTTTTTTCAGACGGCCCTTTTGACCGGGGGGCAGTGAGACTTCATTGTAGTGCAGATTTCCTTTGCAAGCTTGCTTGGTTGGCCAAAAAGGGCGTATGCGTTCTTTCCTGAATATATTCAGGAGAAAACGCATACGCCCTTTTTGGCCAAGTGCATCATTGTGGACGTTCTGCCTCTTTTCCTATGCTTTACATGCAATTCCAGTCTACCTCCTGAAATCGGTTTCCTGCAATTCTGCCCCGCTTTCAAGTCCTCTTGGCAGCCTTACTTCAATATATTTTTGGACGATAGCTGTCATTTAGAACTCTGCAGGTTTGTTTATTACAGGGCCCCTGAGCTCCTTTCTTCAACTTGCTTTCTTGTGAGCTGGCCGCAACACCGCAGGATTGCTTCAGGCCCTAGTGTGGTTCTGGCATGGCATGCTGAGCCTTTGGTTAATTCCTCTTCCTGGTGGGAAATGAGAGTTAAATTTGCCCGTCCAGACACCTCCAGCTAGTCTCTCATTGGTTCTCCCTATTCCTGTTCATTTTCCGCAGAAATTGCAAACTGGGCCAAACAGGAGGTTAAAGGCACTGATTCTCCAAGTGGGGAGAGTGTTAGTAAAGCATCTGGAATGTTGCACCCGAGTACCAGGGGACGAAAACTGAGACACATTTGAACACGTTTCCCGATCACATGGTGGATCATACTCTGGGTTCCACGTGCATGTTTTAGCTGAAGGAAGAATCCCTTAAACCTGGAGAGTTGAGAACCATGGAATGGGTACCATGCAATATGAGTTCAAAGGGTCTGCATTTGCTCACCGAACCTCACCAATCCTATCACTGCTGCGTTTATGCCGCTGTACACACGCTTGATTCTCTTTCGGAGACATATAAATCCATAGGTTTTAAGATTCTTACTAGTCAGGTATATTCTTAGGCGTTTAATATGGTGTGTTGAGTCCACTTCGTTGAGCAAGCAGTAGCTCTTGTCTATTATATATTAGGCTTATGGAAAGGTATCTGTGCTAATTTCAATCTCTGGTTTTATGCAGCACCCCAACTCACCTTTCCCCTTAAGCAAGCATAAGTTGGTTTTCTACATTTGAGACCCTATTCTGTTTTGTAATTCAGTTCCTGTGTAGCCAAGTTTACATTCCGTGTATTAGTGATATCTTATGATGTTTCTTTTTCTGTGTGACTTATTTCACTTAGAATCATCGTACCTGAATCCACTCATTATGCTGCTACTGGCCTGATGACATAGATTTCATTGCTGAGTGATATTGCCTTGTACGTAAGTACCACAACTTCTTTATCCATTTTTCGCTTTCTGCGATATTGAACTTGTACCGTAAACGAGGTTCTTGTAAACAGAGCCGTCCCAAACTTTAGGGTGGCTGTGTCTTTTTGATTTTAATTTCCCTAAGCTATAGGACCATAAGTGGAAGTGCCATAGGCTCTGTTGCTTTGTTTTTTAGATGTTTCAGGAAACACCATACACTTCTCCAGAGTGGCTGTTGGCCATTTACATCCCGCCCATCAGCATAACAAGGCTCCCAGTTCTCCATGGCCTGTCCTGCCTTTCTGGATTTTACACTTTTTTCAGATGGCCCTTTTGACCAGGGGGCAGTGAGACTTCATTGTAGTGCAGATTTCCTTTGCAAGCTTGCTTGGTTGGCCAAAAAGAGCGTATGCGTTTTTTCCTGAATATATTCAGGAAAAAACGCATATGGTCTTTTTGGCCAAGTGCATCATTGTGGACGTTCTGCCTCTTTTCTTATGCTTTACATGCAATTCCAGTCTACCTCCTGAAATCGGTTTCCTGCAATTCTGCCCCGTTTTTAAGTCCTCTTGGCAGCCTTACTTCAATATATTTTTGGACGATAGCTGTCATTTATAACTCTGCAGGTTTGTGAATTACAGTGCCCCTGAGCTCCTTTCTTCAACTCGCTTTCTTGTGAGCTGGCCACAACACCGCAGGATTGCGTCAGGCCCTAGTGTGGTTCCGGCATGGCACGCTGAGCCTTTGGTTAATTCCTCTTCCTGGTGGGAAATGAGAGTTAAATTTGCCCGTCCAGACACCTCCAGCTAGTCTCTCATTGGTTCTCCGTATTCCTGTTTATTTTCCGCAGAAATTGCAAACTGGGCCAAACAGGAGGTGAAAGCCACTGTCTCTCCAAGTGGGAAGAGTGTTAGTAAAGCGTCTGGAATGTTGCACCCGAGTACCAGGGGACGAAAACTGAGACACATTTGAACACGTTTCCCGATCACACGGTGGATCATACTCTGGGTTCCACATGCATGTTTTAGCTGAAGGAAGAATCCCTTAAACCTGGAGAGTTGAGACCCATGGAATGGGTACCATGCAATAGGACTTCAAAGGGTCTGCATTTGCTCACCGAACCTCACCAATCCTATCACTGCTGCGTTTATGCCACCGTACACACGCTTGATTCTCTTTCGGAGACATATAAATCCATAGGTTTTAAGATTCTTACTAGTCAGGTATATTCTTAGGCGTTTAATATGGGGTGTTGAGTCCACTTCGTTGAGCAAGCGGTAGCTCTTGTCTATTACATATTTGGCTTATGGAAAGGTATCTCTGCTAATTTCAATCTCTGGTTTTATGCAGCACCCCAACTCACCTTTCCCCTTAAGCAAGCATAAGTTGGTTTTCTACATTTGAGACCCTATTCTGTTTTGTAATTCAGTTCCTGTTTAGCCAAGTTTACATTCCGTGTATTAGTGATATCTTATGATGTTTCTTTTTCTGTGTGACTTATTTCACTTAGAATCATCGTACCTGAATCCACTCATTATGCTGCTACTGGCCTGATGACATAGATTTCATTGCTGAGTGATATTGCATTGTACGTATGTACCACAACTTCTTTATCCATTTTTCGCTTTCTGCTTTACTGAACTTGTACCGTAAACGAGGTTCTTGTAAACAGAGCCATCCCAAACTTTGGGGTGGCTGTGTCTTTTTGATTTTAATTTCCCTAATCTATAGGACCATAAGTGGAAGTGCCCTAGGCTCTGTTGCTTTGTTTTTTAGATGTTTCAGGAAACACCATACACTTCTCCAGAGTGGCTGTTGGCAATTTACATCCCGCCCATCAGCATAAGAAGGCTCCCAGTTCTCCATGGCCTGTCCTGCCTTTCTGGATTTTACACTTTTTTCAGATGGCCCTTTTGACCGGGGGGCAGTGAGACTTCATTGTAGTGCAGATTTCCTTTGCAAGCTTGCTTGGTTGGCCAAAAAGGGCGTATGCGTTCTTTCCTGAATATATTCAGGAAAAAACGCATACGCCCTTTTTGGCCAAGTGCATCATTGTGGACGTTCTGCCTCTTTTCCTATGCTTTACATGCAATTCCAGTCTACCTCCTGAAATCGGTTTCCTGCAATTCTGCCCCGCTTTCAAGTCCTCTTGGCAGCCTTACTTCAATATATTTTTGGACGATAGCTGTCATTTATAACTCTGCAGGTTTGTGAATTACAGTGGCCCTGAGCTCCTTTCTTCAACTCGCTTTCTTTTGAGCTGGCCGCAACAGCGCAGGATTGCTTCAGGCCCTAGTGTGGTTCCGGCATGGCTCGCTGAGCCTTTGTTTAATTCCTCTTCCTGGTGGGACATGAGAGTTAAATTTCCCGTCCAGACACCTCCAGCTAGTCTCTCATTGGTTCTCCCTATTCCTGTTCATTTTCTGCAGAAATTGCAAACTGGGCCAAACAGGAGGTGAAAGGCACTGACTCTCCAAGTGGGGAGAGTGTTAGTAAAGCGTCTGGAATGTTGCACCCGAGTACCAGGGGACGAAAACTGAGACACATTTGAACACGTTTCCCGATCACACGGTGGATCATACTCTGGGTTCCACATGCATGTTTTAGCTGAAGGAAGAATCCCTTAAACCTGGAGAGTTGAGACCCATGGAATGGGTACCATGCAATATGACTTCAAAGGGTCTGCATTTGCTCACCGAACCTCACCAATCCTATCATTGTTGCATTTATGCCGCTGTACACACGCTTGATTCTCTTTCGGAGACATATAAATCCATAGGTTTTAAGATTCTTACTAGTCAGGTATATTCTTAGGCGTTTAATATGGGGTGTTGAGTCCACTTCGTTGAGCAAGGAGTAGCTCTTGTCTATTACATATTTGGCTTATGGAAAGGTATCTGTGCTAATTTCAATCTCTGGTTTTATGCAGCACCCCAACTCACCTTTCCCCTTAAGCAAGCATAAGTTGGTTTTCTACATTTGAGACCCTATTCTGTTTTGTAATTCAGTTCCTGTGTAGCCAAGTTTACATTCCGTGTATTAGTGATATCTTATGATGTTTCTTTTTCTGTGTGACTTATTTCACTTAGAATCATCGTACCTGAATCCACTCATTATGCTGCTACTGGCCTGATGACATAGATTTCATTGCTGAGTGATATTGCCTTGTACGTAAGTACCACAACTTCTTTATCCATTTTTCGCTTTCTGCGATATTGAACTTGTACCGTAAACGAGGTTCTTGTAAACAGAGCCGTCCCAAACTTTAGGGTGGCTGTGTCTTTTTGATTTTAATTTCCCTAAGCTATAGGACCATAAGTGGAAGTGCCATAGGCTCTGTTGCTTTGTTTTTTAGATGTTTCAGGAAACACCATACACTTCTCCAGAGTGGCTGTTGGCCATTTACATCCCGCCCATCAGCATAACAAGGCTCCCAGTTCTCCATGGCCTGTCCTGCCTTTCTGGATTTTACACTTTTTTCAGATGGCCCTTTTGACCAGGGGGCAGTGAGACTTCATTGTAGTGCAGATTTCCTTTGCAAGCTTGCTTGGTTGGCCAAAAAGAGCGTATGCGTTTTTTCCTGAATATATTCAGGAAAAAACGCATATGGTCTTTTTGGCCAAGTGCATCATTGTGGACGTTCTGCCTCTTTTCTTATGCTTTACATGCAATTCCAGTCTACCTCCTGAAATCGGTTTCCTGCAATTCTGCCCCGTTTTTAAGTCCTCTTGGCAGCCTTACTTCAATATATTTTTGGACGATAGCTGTCATTTATAACTCTGCAGGTTTGTGAATTACAGTGCCCCTGAGCTCCTTTCTTCAACTCGCTTTCTTGTGAGCTGGCCACAACACCGCAGGATTGCGTCAGGCCCTAGTGTGGTTCCGGCATGGCACGCTGAGCCTTTGGTTAATTCCTCTTCCTGGTGGGAAATGAGAGTTAAATTTGCCCGTCCAGACACCTCCAGCTAGTCTCTCATTGGTTCTCCGTATTCCTGTTTATTTTCCGCAGAAATTGCAAACTGGGCCAAACAGGAGGTGAAAGCCACTGTCTCTCCAAGTGGGAAGAGTGTTAGTAAAGCGTCTGGAATGTTGCACCCGAGTACCAGGGGACGAAAACTGAGACACATTTGAACACGTTTCCCGATCACACGGTGGATCATACTCTGGGTTCCACATGCATGTTTTAGCTGAAGGAAGAATCCCTTAAACCTGGAGAGTTGAGACCCATGGAATGGGTACCATGCAATAGGACTTCAAAGGGTCTGCATTTGCTCACCGAACCTCACCAATCCTATCACTGCTGCGTTTATGCCACCGTACACACGCTTGATTCTCTTTCGGAGACATATAAATCCATAGGTTTTAAGATTCTTACTAGTCAGGTATATTCTTAGGCGTTTAATATGGGGTGTTGAGTCCACTTCGTTGAGCAAGCGGTAGCTCTTGTCTATTACATATTTGGCTTATGGAAAGGTATCTCTGCTAATTTCAATCTCTGGTTTTATGCAGCACCCCAACTCACCTTTCCCCTTAAGCAAGCATAAGTTGGTTTTCTACATTTGAGACCCTATTCTGTTTTGTAATTCAGTTCCTGTTTAGCCAAGTTTACATTCCGTGTATTAGTGATATCTTATGATGTTTCTTTTTCTGTGTGACTTATTTCACTTAGAATCATCGTACCTGAATCCACTCATTATGCTGCTACTGGCCTGATGACATAGATTTCATTGCTGAGTGATATTGCATTGTACGTATGTACCACAACTTCTTTATCCATTTTTCGCTTTCTGCTTTACTGAACTTGTACCGTAAACGAGGTTCTTGTAAACAGAGCCATCCCAAACTTTGGGGTGGCTGTGTCTTTTTGATTTTAATTTCCCTAATCTATAGGACCATAAGTGGAAGTGCCCTAGGCTCTGTTGCTTTGTTTTTTAGATGTTTCAGGAAACACCATACACTTCTCCAGAGTGGCTGTTGGCAATTTACATCCCGCCCATCAGCATAAGAAGGCTCCCAGTTCTCCATGGCCTGTCCTGCCTTTCTGGATTTTACACTTTTTTCAGATGGCCCTTTTGACCGGGGGGCAGTGAGACTTCATTGTAGTGCAGATTTCCTTTGCAAGCTTGCTTGGTTGGCCAAAAAGGGCGTATGCGTTCTTTCCTGAATATATTCAGGAAAAAACGCATACGCACTTTTTGGCCAAGTGCATCATTGTGGACGTTCTGCCTCTTTTCCTATGCTTTACATGCAATTCCAGTCTACCTCCTGAAATCGGTTTCCTGCAATTCTGCCCCGCTTTCAAGTCCTCTTGGCAGCCTTACTTCAATATATTTTTGGACGATAGCTGTCATTTATAACTCTGCAGGTTTGTGAATTACAGTGACCCTGAGCTCCTTTCTTCAACTCGCTTTCTTTTGAGCTGGCCGCAACAGCGCAGGATTGCTTCAGGCCCTAGTGTGGTTCCGGCATGGCTCACTGAACCTTTGGTTAATTCCTCTTCCTGGTGGGACATGAGAGTTAAATTTCCCGTCCAGACACCTCCAGCTAGTCTCTCATTGGTTCTCCCTATTCCTGTTCATTTTCCGCAGAAATTGCAAACTGGGCCAAACAGGAGGTGAAAGGCACTGACTCTCCAAGTGGGGAGAGTGTTAGTAAAGCGTCTGGAATGTTGCACCCAAGTACCAGGGGACGAAAACTGAGACACATTTGAACACGTTTCCCGATCACACGGTGGATCATGCTCTGGGTTCCACATGCATGTTTTAGCTGAAGGAAGAATCCCTTAAACCTGGAGAGTTGAGACCCATGGAATGGGTACCATGCAATATGACTTCAAAGGGTCTGCATTTGCTCACCGAACCTCACCAATCCTATCACTGCTGCGTTTATGCCGCTGTATACACGCTTGATTCTCTTTCGGAGACATATAAATCCATAGGTTTTAAGATTCTTACTAGTCAGGTATATTCTTAGGCGTTTAATATGGGGTGTTGAGTCCACTTCGTTGAGAAAGGAGTAGCTCTTGTCTATTACATATTTGGCTTATGGAAAGGTATCTGTGCTAATTTCAATCTCTGGTTTTATGCAGCACCCCAACTCACCTTTCCCCTTAAGCAAGCATAAGTTGGTTTTCTACATTTGAGACCCTATTCTGTTTTGTAATTCAGTTCCTGTGTAGCCAAGTTTTCATTCCGTGTATTAGTGATATCTTATGATGTTTCTTTTTCTGTGTGACTTATTTCACTTAGAATCATCGTACCTGAATCCACTCATTATGCTGCTACTGGCCTGATGACATAGATTTCATTGCTGAGTGATATTGTATTGTACGTAAGTACCACAACTTCTTTATCCATTTTTCGCTTTCTGCGATACTGAACTTGTACCGTAAACGAGGTTCTTGTAAACAGAGCCGTCCCAAACTTTGGGGTGGCTGTGTATTTTTGATTTTAATTTCCCTAATCTATAGGACCATAAGTGGAAGTGCCCTAGGCTCTGTTGCTTTGTTTTTTAGATGTTTCAGGAAACACCATACACTTCTCCAGAGTGGCTGTTGGCAATTTACATCCCGCCCATCAGCATAAGACGGCTCCCAGTTCTCCATGGCCTGTCCTGCCTTTCTGGATTTTACACTTTTTTCAGATGGCCCTTTTGACCGGGGGGCAGTGAGACTTCATTGTAGTGCAGATTTCCTTTGCAATCTTGCTTTGTTCGCCAAAAAGGGCGTATGCGTTTTTTCCTGAATATATTCAGGAAAAAATGCATACGCCCTTTTTGGCCAAGTGCATCATTGTGGACGTTCTGCCTCTTTTCCTATGCTTTACATGCAATTCCAGTCTACCTCCTGAAATCGGTTTCCTGCAATTCTGCCCCGCTTTCAAGTCCTCTTGGCAGCCTTACTTCAATATATTTTTGGACGATAGCTGTCATTTATAACTCTGCAGGTTTGTGAATTACAGTGCCCCTGAGCTCCTTTCTTCAACTCGCTTTCTTGTGAGCTGGCCGCAACACCGCAGGATTGCGTCAGGCCCTAGTGTGGTTCCGGCATGGCTCGCTGAGCCTTTGGTTAATTCCTCTTCCTGGTGGGAAATGAGAGTTAAATTTGCCCGTCCAGACACCTCCAGCTAGTCTCTCATTGGTTCTCCCTATTCCTGTTCATTTTCCACAGAAATTGCAAACTGGGCCAAACAGGAGGTTAAAGGCACTGACTCTCCAAGTGGGGAGAGTGTTATTAAAGCGTCTGGAATGTTGCACCCGAGTACCAGGGGACGAAAACTGAGACACATTTGAACACGTTTCCCGATCACACGGTGGATAATACTCTGGGTTCCACATGCATGTTTTAGCTGAAGGAAGAATCCCTTAAACCTGGAGAGTTGAGAACCATGGAATGGGTACCATGCAATATGCCTTCAAAGGGTCTGCATTTCCTCACCGAACCTCACCAATCCTATGACTGCTGCGTTTATGCCGTTGTACACACGCTTGATTCTCTTTCGGAGACATATAAATCCATAGGTTTTAAGATTCTTACTAGTCAGGTATATTCTTAGGCGTTTAATATGGGGTGTTGAGTCCACTTCGTTGAGCAATCAGTAGCTCTTGTCTATTACATATTTAGCTTATGGAAAGGTATCTGTGCTAATTTCAATCTCTGGTTTTATGCAGCACCCCAACTCACCTTTCCTCTTATGCAAGCATAAGTTGGTTTTCTACATTTGGGACCCTATTCTGTTTTGTAATTCAGTTCCTGTGTAGCCAAGTTTACATTCCGTGTATTAGTGATATCTTATGATGTTTCTTTTTCTGTGTGACTTATTTCACTTAGAATCATCGTACCTGAATCCACTCATTATGCTGCTACTGGCCTGATGACATAGATTTCATTGCTGAGTGATATTGCATTGTACATAAGTACCGCAACTTCTTTATCCATTTTTCGCTTTCTGCGATACTGAACTTGTACCGTAAACGAGGTTCTTGTAAACAGAGCCGTCCCAAAATTTGGGGTGGCTGTGTCTTTTTGATTTTAATTTCCCTAAGCTATAGGACCATAAGTGGAAGTGCCCTAGGCTCTGTTGCTTTGTTTTTTAGATGTTTCAGGAAACACCATACACTTCTCCAGAGTGGCTGTTGGCAATTTACATCCCGCCCATCAGCATAAGAAGGCTCCGAGTTCTCCATGGCCTGTCCTGCCTTTCTTGATTTTACACTTTTTTCAGATGGCCCTTTTGACCGGGGGGCAGTGAGACTTCATTGTAGTGCAGATTTCTTTGCAAGCTTGCTTGGTTGGCCAAAAAGGGCGTATGCGTTTTTTCCTGAATATATTCAGGAAAATACGCATACACCCTTTTTGTTCAAGTGCATCATTGTGGACGTTCTGCCTCTTTTCCTATGCTTTACATGCAATTCCAGTCTACCTCCTGAAATCGGTTTCCTGCAATTCTGCCCCGCTTTCAAGTCCTCTTGGCAGCCTTACTTCAATATATTTTTGGACGATAGCTGTCATTTATAACTCTGCAGGTTTTTGAATGACAGTGCCCCTGAGCTCCTTTCTTCAACTCACTTTCTTGTGAGCTGGCCGCAACACCGCAGGATTGCTTCGGGCCCTAGTGTGGTTCCGGCATGGCTCGCTGAGCCTTTGGTTAATTCCTCTTCTTGGTGGGAAATGAGAGTTAAATTTGCCCGTCCAGACACCTCCAGCTAGTCTCTCATTGGTTCTCCCTATTCCTGTTCATTTTCCGCAGAAATTGCAAACTGGGCCAAACAGGAGGTTAAAGGCACTGACTCTCCAAGTGGGGAGAGTGTTAGTAAAGCGTCTGGAATGTTGCACCCGAGTACCAGGGGACGAAAACTGAGACACATTTGAACACGTTTCCCGATCACACGGTGGATCATACTCGGGGTTCCACATGCATGATTTGGCTGAAGGAAGAATCCCTTAAACCTGGAGAGTTGAGAACCATGGAATGGGTACCATGCAATATGACTTCAAAGGGTCTGCATTTGCTCACCGAACCTCACCAATCCTATCACTGCTGCGTTTATGCCGCTGTACACACGCTTGAATCTCTTTCGAAGACATATAAATCCATAGGTTTTAAGATTCTTACTAGTCAGGTATATTCTTAGGCGTTTAATATGGGGTGTTGAGTCCACTTCGTTGAGCAAGCAGTAGCTCTTGTCTATTACATATTTGGCTTATGGAAACGTATCTGTGCTAATTTCAATCTCTGGTTTTATGCAGCACCCCAACTCACCTTTCCCCTTAAGCAAGCATAAGTTGGTTTTCTACATTTGAGACCCTATTCTGTTTTGTAATTCAGTTCCTGTGTAGCCAAGTTTACATTCCGTGTATTAGTGATGTCTTATGATGTTTCTTTTTCTGTGTGACTTATTTCACTTAGAATCATCGTACCTGAATCCACTCATTATGCTGCTACTGGCCTGATGACATAGATTTCATTGCTGAGTGATATTGCATTGTACGTAAGTAGCACAACTTCTTTATCCATTTTTCACTTTCTGCGATATTGAACTTGTACCGTAAACGAGGTTCTTGTAAACAGAGCCGTTCCAAACTTTGGGGTGGCTGTGTCTTTTTGATTTTAATTTCCCTAAGCTATAGGACCATAAGTGGAAGTGCCCTAGGCTCTGTTGCTTTGTTTTTTAGATGTTTCAGGAAACACCATACACTTCTCCAGAGTGGCTGTTGGCAATTTACATCCCGCCCATCAGCATAAGAAGGCTCCCAGTTCTCCATGGCCTGTCCTGCCTTTCTGGATTTTACACTTTTTTCAGATGGCCCTTTTGACCGGGGGGCAGTGAGACTTCATTGTAATGCAGATTTCCTTTGCAAGCTTGCTTGGTTGGCCAAAAAGGGCGTATGCGTTTTTTCCTGAGTATATTCAGGAAAAAACGTATATGCCCTTTTTGGCCAAGTGCATCATTGTGGACGTTCTGCCTCTTTTCCTATGCTTTACATGCAATTCCAGTCTACCTCCTGAAATCGGTTTCCTGCAATTCTGCCCCGCTTTCAAATCCTCTTGGCAGCCTTACTTCAATATATTTTTGGATGATAACTGTCATTTATCACTCTGCAGGTTTGTGAATTACAGTGCCCCTGAGCTCCTTTCTTCAACTCGCTTTCTTGTGAGCTGGCCGCAACAGCGCAGGATTGCTTCAGGCGCTAGTGTGGTTCCGGCATGGCTCGCTGAGCCTTTGGTTAATTCCTCTTCCTGCTGGGAATTGAGAGTTAAATTTGCCCGTCCAGACACCTCCAGCTAGTCTCTCATTGGTTCTCTCTATTCCTGTTCCTTTTCCGCAGAAATTGCAAACTGGGCCAAACAGGAGGTTAAAAGCACTGACTCTCCAAGTGGGGAGAGTGTTAGTAAAGCATCTGGAATGTTGCACCCGAGTACCAGGGGATGAAAACTGAGACACATTTGAACAGGTTTCCCGATCACACGGTGGATCATACTCTGGGTTCCTCATGCATGTTTTAGCTGAAGGAAGAATCCCTTAAACCTGGAGAGTTGAGAACCATGGAATGGGTACCATGCAATATGACTTCAAAGGGTCTGCATTTGCTCACCGAACCTCACCAATCCTATCACTGCTGCATTTATGCCGCTGTACACTCGCTTGATTCTCTTTCGGAGACATATAAATCCATAGGTTTTAAGATTCTTACTAGTCAGTTATATTCTTAGGCGTTTAATATGGGGTGTTGAGTCCACTTCTTTGAGCAAGGAGTAGCTCTTGTCTATTACATATTTGGCTTATGGAAAGGTGTCTGTGCTAATTTCAATCTCTGGTTTTATGCAGCACCCCAACTCACCTTTCCCCTTAGCAAGCATAAGTTGGTTTTCTACATTTGAGACCCTATTCTGTTTTGTAATTCAGTTCCTGTGTAGCCAAGTTTATATTCCGTGTATTAGTGATACCTTATGATGTTTCTTTTTCTGTGTGACTTATTTCACTTAGAATCATCGTACCTGAATCCACTCATTATGCTGCTTTTGGCCTGATGACATAGATTTCATTGCTGAGTGATATTGCATTGTACGTAAGTACCACAACTTCTTTATCCATTTTTCGCTTTCTGCGATATTGAACTTGTACCGTAAACGAGGTTCTTGTAAACAGAGCCGTCCCAAACTTTGGGGTGGTTGTGTCTTTTTGATTTTAATTTCCCTAAACTATAGGACCATAAGTGGAAGTGCCTTAGGCTCTGTTACTTTGTTTTTTATATGTTTCAGGAAACACCATACACTTCTCCAGAGTGGCTGTTGGCAATTTACATCCCGCCCATCAGCCTAACTAGGCTCCCAGTACTCCATGGCCTGTCCTGCCTTTCTGGATTTTACACTATTTTCCGATGGCCCTTTTGGCAGGGGGCAGTGAGACTTCATTGTAGTGCAGATTTCCTTTGCAAGATTGCTTGGTTTGCCAAAAACGGCGCATGCGTTGTTTCCTGAATATATTCAGGAAAAAATGCATGCGCACTTTTTGGCCAAGTGCATCATTGTGGATGTTCTGCCTCTTTTCCTATGCTTTACATGCGATTCCAGTCTACCTCCTGAAATCGGTTTCCTGCAATTCTGCCCCGCTTTCAAGTCCTCTTGGCAGCCTTACTTCAATATATTTTTGGACGATAGCTGTCATTTAGAACTCTTCAGGTTTGTGAATTACAGGGCTCCTGAGCTCCTTTCTTCAACTCGCTTTCTTGTGAGCTGGCCGCAACACCGCAGGATTGCTTCAGGCCCTAGTGTGGTTCCGGCATGGCACGCTGAGCCTTTGGTTAATTCCTCTTCCTGGTGGGAAATGAGAGTTAAATTTGCCCGTCCAGACACCTCCAGCTAGTCTCTCATTGGTTCTCCCTATTCCTGTGCATTTTCCGCAGAAATTGCAAACTGGGCCAAACAGGAGGTTAAAGGCACTGACTCTCCAAGTGGGGAGAGTGTTAGTAAAGCGTCTGGAATGTTGCACCCGAGTACCAAGGGACAAAAACTAAGACACATTTGAACACGTTTCCCGATCACACGGTGGATCATACTCTGGGTTCCACATGCATGTTTTAGCTGAAGGAAGAATCCCTTAAACCTGGAGAGTTGAGAACCATGGAATGGGTACCATGTAATATGACTGCAAAGGGTATGCATTTGCTCACCGAACCTCACCAATCGTATCACTGCTACGTTTATGCCGCTGTACACACGCTTGATTCTCTTTTGGAGACATATAAATCCATAGGTTTTAAGATTCTTACTAGTCAGGTATATTCTTAGGCGTTAAATATGGGGTGTTGAGTCCACTTCGTTGAGCAAGCAGTAGCTCTTGTCTATTACATATTTGGCTTATGGAAAGGTATCTGTGCTAATTTCAATCTCTGGTTTTATGCAGCACCCCAACTCACCTTTCCCCTTAAGCAAGCATAAGTTGGTTTTCTACATTTGAGACCCTATTCTGTTTTGTAATTCAGTTCCTGTGTAGCCAAGTTTACATTCCGTGTATTAGTGATACCTTATGATGTTTCTTTTTCTGTGTGACTTATTTCACTTAGAATCATCGTACCTGAATCCACTCATTATGCTGCTACTGGCCTGATGACAGATTTCATTGCTGAGTGATATTGCATTGTACGTAAGTACCACAACTTCTTTATCAATTTTTCGCTTTCTGCGATATTGAACTTGTACCGTAAACGAGGTTCTTGTAAACAGAGCCGTCCCAAACTTTGGGGTGGTTGTGTCTTTTTGATTTTAATTTCCCTAATCTATAGGACCATAAGTGGAAGTGCCTTAGGCTCTGTTACTTTGTTTTTTAGATGTTTCAGGAAACACCATACACTTCTCCAGAGTGGCAGTTGGCAATTTACATCCCGCCCATCAGCATAAGAAGGCTCCCAGTTCTCCATGGCCTGTCCTGCCTTTCTGGATTTTACACTTTTTTCAGATGGCCCTTTTGACCAGGTGGCAGTGAGACTTCATTGTAGTGCAGATTTCTTTGCAAGCTTGCTTGGTTGGCCAAAAAGGGCGTATGCGTTTTTTCCTGAACATATTCAGGAAAAAACGCATACGCCCTTTTTGGCCAAGTGCATCATTGTGGACGTTCTGCCTCTTTTCCTATGCTTTACATGCAATTCCAGTCTACCTCCTGAAATCGGTTACCTGCAATTCTGCCCCGCTTTCAAGTCCTCTTGGCAGCCTTACTTCAATATATTTTTGGACGATAGCTGTCATTTATAACTCTGCAGGTTTGTGAATTACAGGGCCCCTGAGCTCCTTTCTTCAACTCGCTTTCTTGTGAGCTGGCCGCAACACCGCAGGGTTGCTTCAGGCCCTAGTGTGGTTCTGGCATGGCTCGCTGAGCCTTTGGTTAATTCCTCTTCCTGGTGGGAAATGAGAGTTAAATTTGCCCGTCCAGACACCTCCAGCTAGTCTCTCATTGGTTCTCCCTATTCCTGTTCATTTTCCGCAGAAATTGCAAACTGGGCCAAACAGGAGGTTAAAGGCACTGACTCTCCAAGTAGGGAGAGTGTTCGTAAAGCGTCTGGAATGTTGCACCCGAGTACCAGGGGACGAAAACTGAGACACATTTGAACACGTTTCCCGATCACACGGTGGATCATACCCTGGGTTCCACATGCATGTTTTAGCTGAAGGAAGAATCCCTTAAACCTGGAGAGTTGAGAACCATGGAATGGGTACCATGCAATATGACTTCAAAGGGTCTGCATTTGCTCACCGAACCTCACCAATCCTATCACTGCTGCGATTATGCTGCTGTACACACGCTTGATTCTCTTTCAGAGACATATAAATCCATAGGTTTTAAGATTCTTACTAGTCAGGTATATTCTTAGGCGTTTAATATGGGGTGTTGAGTCCACTTCGTTGAGCAAGGAGTAGCTCTTGTCTATTACATATTTGGCTTATGGAAAGGTATCTGTGCTAATTTCAATCTCTGGTTTTATGCAGCACCCCAACTCACTTTTCCCCTTAAGCAAGCATAAGTTGGTTTTCTACATTTGAGACCCTATTCTGTTTTGTAATTCAGTTCCTGTGTAGCCAAGTTTACATTCCGTGTATTAGTGATACCTTATGATGTTTCTTTTTCTGTGTGACTTATTTCACTTAGAATCATCGTACCTGAATCCACTCATTATGCTGCTACTGGCCTGATGACATAGATTTCATTGCTGAGTGATATTGCATTGTACGTAAGTACCGCAACTTGTTTATCCATTTTTCGCTTTCTGCGATATTGAACTTGTACCGTAAACGAGGTTCTTGTAAACAGAGCCGTCCCAAAATTTGGGGTGGCTGTGTCTTTTTGATTTTAATTTCCCTAAGCTATAGGACCATAAGTGGAAGTGCCCTAGGCTCTGTTGCTTTGTTTTTTAGATGTTTCAGGAAACACCATACACTTCTCCGGAGTGGCTGTTGGCAATTTACATCCCGCCCATCAGCATAAGAAGGCTCCCAGTTCTCCATGGCCTGTCCTGCCTTTCTGGATTTTACACTTTTTTCAGATGGCCCTTTTGACCAGGGGGCAGTGAGACTTCATTGTAGTGCAGATTTCTTTGCAAGCTTGCTTGGTTGGCCAAAAAGGGCGTATGCATTTTTTCCTGAATATATTCAGGAAAATACGCATACACACTTTTTGTTCAAGTTCATCATTGTGGACGTTCTGCCTCTTTTCCTATGCTTTACATGCAATTCCAGTCTACCTCCTGAAATCGGTTTCCTGCAATTCTGCCCCGCTTTCAAGTCCTCTTGGCAGCCTTACTTCAATATATTTTTGGACGATAGCTGTCATTTATAACTCTGCAGGTTTGTGAATTACAGGGCCCCTGAGCTCCTTTCTTCAACTCGCTTTCTTGTGAGCTGGCCGCAACACCGCAGGATTGCTTCAGGCCCTAGTGTGGTTCCGGCATGGCTCGCTGAGCCTTTGGTTAATTCCTCTTCCTGGTGGGAAATGAGAGTTAAATTTGCCTGTCCAGACACCTCCAGCTAGTCTCTCATTGGTTCTCCCTATTCCTGTTCATTTTCCGCAGAAATTGCAAACTGGGCCAAACAGGAGGTTAAAGGCACTGACTCTCCAAGTGGGGAGAGTGTTAGTAAAGCGTCTGGAATGTTGCACCCGAGTACCAGGGGACGAAAACTGAGACACATTTGAACACGTTTCCCGATCACACGGTGGATCATACTCTGGGTTCCACATGCATGTTTTAGCTGAAGGAAGAATCCCTTAAACCTGGAGAGTTGAGAACCATGGAATGGGTACCATGCAATATGACTTCAAAGGGTCTGCATTTGCTCACCGAACCTCACCAATCCTATCACTGCTGCGTTTATGCCGCTGTACACACGCTTGATTCTCTTTCGGAGACATATAAATCCATAGGTTTTAAGATTCTTACTAGTCAGGTATATTCTTAGGCGTTTAATATGGGGTGTTGAGTCCACTTCGTTGAGCAAGCAGTAGCTCTTGTCTATTACATATTTGGCTTATGGAAAGGTATCTGTACTAATTTCAATCTCTGGTTTTATGTAGCACCCCAACTCACCTTTCCCCTTAAGCAAGCATAAGTTAGTTTTGTACATTTGAGACCCTATTCTGTTTTGTAATTCAGTTCCTGTGTAGCCAAGTTTACATTCCGTGTATTAGTGATACCTTATGATGTTTCTTTTTCTGTGTGACTTATTTCACTTAGAATCATCGTACCTGAATCCACTCATTATGCTGCTACTGGCCTGGTGACATAGATTTCATTGCTGAGTGATATTGCATTGTACGTAAGTACCGCAACTTCTTTATCCATTTTTCGCTTTCTGCGATATTGAACTTGTACCGTAAACGAGGTTCTTGTAAACAGAGCTGTCCCAAAATTTGAGGTGGCTGTGTCTTTTTGATTTTAATTTCCCTAAGCTATAGGACAATAAGTGGAAGTGCCCTAGGCTCTGTTGCTTTGTTTTTTAGATGTTTCAGGAAACACCATACACTTCTCCGGAGTGGCTGTTGGCAATTTACATCCCGCCCATCAGCATAAAAGGCTCCGAGTTCTCCATGGCCTGTCCTGCCTTTCTTGATTTTACACTTTTTTCAGATGGCCCTTTTGACCGGGGGGCAGTGAGACTTCATTGTAGTGCAGATTTGTTTGCAAGCTTGCTTGGTTGGCCAAAAAGGGCGTATGCGTTTTTTTCCTGAATATATTCAGGAAAATACGCATATGCCCTTTTTGTTCAAGTGCATCATTGTGGACGTTCTGCCTCTTTTCCTATGCTTTACATGCAATTCCAGTCTACCTCCTGAAATCGGTTTCCTGCAATTCTGCCCCGCTTTCAAGTCCTCTTGGCAGCCTTACTTCAATATATTTTTGGACGATAGCTGTCATTTATAACTCTGCAGGTTTGTTTATTACAGGGTCCCTGAGCTCCTTTCTTGAACTCGCTTTCTTGTGAGCTGGCCGCAACACCGCAGGATTGCTTCAGGCCCTAGTGTGGTTCCGGCATGGCTCGCTGAGCCTTTGGTTAATTCCTCTTCCTGGTGGGAAACGAGAGTTAAATTTGCCCGTCCAGACACCTCCAGCTAGTCTCTCATTGGTTCTCCCTATTCCTGTTCATTTTCCGCAGAAATTGCAAACTGGGCCAAACAGGAGGTTAAAGGCACTGACTCTCCAAGTGGGGAGAGTGTTAGTAAAGCGTCTGGAATGTTGCACCCGAGTACCAGGGAACGAAAACTGAGACACATTTGAACACGTTTCCCGATCAAACGGTGGATTATACTCTGGGTTCCACATGCATGTTTTAGCTGAAGGAAGAATCCCTTAAACCTGGAGAGTTGAGAACCATGGAATGGGTACCATGCAATATGACTTCAAAGGGTCTGCATTTGCTCACCGAACCTCACCAATCCTATCACTTCTGCGTTTATGCCGCTGTACACACGCTTGATTCTCTTTCGGAGACATATAAATCCATAGGTTTTAAGATTCTTACTAGTCAGGTATATTCTTAGGCGTTTAATATGGGGTGTTGAGTCCACTTCGTTGAGAAAGGAGTAGCTCTTGTCTATTATATATTTGGCTTATGGAAAGGTATCTGTGCTAATTTCAATCTCTGGTTATATGCAGCACCCCAACTCACCATTCCCCTTAAGCAAGCATAAGTTGGTTTTCAACATTTGAGACCCTATTCTGTTTTGTAATTCAGTTCCTGTGTAGCCAAGTTTACATTCCGTGTATTAGTGATACCTTATGATGTTTCTGTTTCTGTGTGACTTATTTCACTTAGAATCATCGTACCTGAATCCACTCATTATGCTGCTACTGGCCTGATGACATAGATTTCATTGCTGAGTGATATTGCATTGTACTTAATACCGCAACTTCTTTATCCATTTTTCGCTTTCTGCGATATTGAACTTGTACCGTAAACGAGGTTCTTGTAAACAGAGCCGTCCCAAAATTTGGGGTGGCTGTGTCTTTTTGATTTTAATTTCCCTAAGCTATAGGACCATAAGTGGAAGTGCCCTACGCTCTGTTGCTTTGTTTTTTAGATGTTTCAGGAAACACCATACACTTCTCCGGAGTGGCTGTTGGCAATTTACATCCCGCCCATCAGCATAAGAAGGCTCCCAGTTCTCCATGGCCTGTCCTGCCTTTCTGGATTTTACACTTTTTTCAGATGGCCCTTTTGACCGGGGGGCAGTGAGACTTCATTGTAGTGCAGATTTCTTTGCAAGCTTGCTTGGTTGGCCAAAAAGGGCATATGCGTTTTTTCCTGAATATATTCAGGAAAAACGCATACACCCTTTTTGTTCAAGTGCATCATTGTGGACGTTCTGCCTCTTTTCCTATGCTTTACATGCAATTCCAGTCTACCTCCTGAAATCGGTTTCCTGCAATTCTGCCCTGCTTTCAAGTCCTCTTGGCAGCCTTACTTCAATATATTTTTGGACGATAGCTGTCATTTATAACTCTGCAGGTTTGAGAATTACAGGGCCCCTGAGCTCCTTTCTTCAACTCGCTTTCTTGTGAGCTGGCCGCAACACCGCAGGATTGCTTCAGGCCCTAGTGTGGTTCCGGCATGGCTCGCTGAGCCTTTGGTTAATTCCTCTTCCTGGTGGGAAATGAGAGTTAAATTTGCCCGTCCAGACACCTCCAGCTAGTCTCTCATTGGTTTTCCCTATTCCTGTGCATTTTCCGCAGAAATTGCAAACTGGGCCAAACAGGAGGTTAAAGGCACTGACTCTCCAAGTGGGGAGAGTGTTAGTAAAGCGTCTGGAATGTTGCACCCGAGTACCAGGGGACGAAAACTGAGACATATTTGAACACGTTTCCCGATCACACGGTGGATCATACTCTGGGTTCCACATGCATGTTTTAGCTGAAGGAAGAATCCCTTAAACCTGGAGAGTTGAGAACCATGGAATGGGTACCATGCAATATGACTTCAAAGGGTCTGCATTTGCTCACCGAACCTCACCAATCCTATCACTGCTGCGTTCATGCCGCTGTACACACGCTTGATTCTCTTTCGGAGACATATAAATCCATAGGTTTTAAGATTCTTACTAGTCAGGTATATTGTTAGGCGTTTAATATGGGGTGTTGAGTCCACTTCGTTGAGCAAGCAGTAGCTCTTGTCTATTACATATTTGGCTTATGGAAAGGTATCTGTGCTAATTTCAATCTCTGGTTTTATGCAGCACCCCAAATCACCTTTCCCCTTAAGCAAGCATAAGTTGGTTTTCTACATTTGAGACCCTATTCTGTTTTGTAATTCAGTTCCTGTGTAGCCAAGTTTACATTCCGTGTATTAGTGATACCTTATGATGTTTCTTTTTCTGTGTGACTTATTTCACTTAGAATCATCGTACCTGAATCCACTCATTATGCTGCTACTGGCCTGATGACATAGATTTCATTGCTGAGTGATATTGCATTGTACGTAAGTACCACAACTTCTTTATCCATTTTTCGCTTTCTGCGATATTGAACTTGTACCGTAAACGAGGTTCTTGTAAACAGAGCCGTCCCAAAATTTGGGGTGGCTGTGTCTTTTTGATTTTAATTTCCCTAAGCTATAGGACCATAAGTGGAAGTGCCCTAGGCTCTGTTGCTTTGTTTTTTAGATGTTTCAGGAAACACCATACACTTCTCCAGAGTGGCTGTTGGCAATTTACATCCCGCCCATCAGCATAAGAAGGCTCCCAGTTCTCCATGGCCTGTCCTGCCTTTCTGGATTTTACACTTTTTTCAGATGGCCCTTTTGACCGGGGGGCCGTGAGACTTCATTGTAGTGCAGATTTCTTTGCAAGCTTGCTTGGTTGGCCAAAAAGGGCGTATGCGTTTTTTCCTGAATATATTCAGGAAAATACGCATACGCCCTTTTTGTTCAAGTGCATCATTGTGGACGTTCTGCCTCTTTTCCTATGCTTTACATGCAATTCCAGTCTACCTCCTGAAATCGGTTTCCTGCAATTCTGCCCCGCTTTCAAGTCCTCTTGGCAGCCTTACTTCAATATATTTTTGGACGATAGCTGTCATTTATAACCCTGCAGTTTTGTGAATTACAGGGCCCCTGAGCTCCTTTCTTCAACTCACTTTCTTGTGAGCTGGCCGCAACACCGCAGGATTGCTTCAGGCCCTAGTGTGGTTCCGGCATGGCTCGCTGAGCCTTTGGTTAATTCCTCTTCCTGGTGGGAAATGAGAGTTAAATTTGCCCGTCCAGACACCTCCAGCTAGTCTCTCATTGGTTCTCCCTATTCCTGTGCATTTTCCGCAGAAATTGCAAACTGGGCCAAACAGGAGGTTAAAGGCACTGACTCTCCAAGTGGGGAGAGTGTTAGTAAAGCGTCTGGAATGTTGCACCCGAGTACCAGGGGACGAAAACTGAGACACATTTGAACACGTTTCCCGATCACACGGTGGATCATACTCTGGGTTCCACATGCATGTTTTAGCTGAAGGAAGAATCCCTTAAACCTGGAGAGTTGAGAACCATAGAATGGGTACCATGCAGTATGACTTCAAAGGGTCTGCATTGGCTCACCGAACCTCACCAATCCTATCACTGCTGCGTTTATGCCGCTGTACACAGGCTTGATTCTCTTTCGGAGACATATAAATCCATAGGTTTTAAGATTCTTACTAGTCAGGTATATTCTTAGGCGTTTAATATGGGGTGTTGAGTCCACTTCGTTGAGAAAGGAGTAGCTCTTGTCTATTACATATTTGGCTTATGGAAAGGTATCTGTGCTAATTTCAATCTCTGGTTATATGCAGCACCCCAACTCACCTTTCCCCTTAAGCAAGCATTAGTTGGTTTTCTACATTTGAGACCCTATTCTGTTTTGTAATTCAGTTCCTGTGTAGCCAAGTTTACATTCCGTGTATTAGTGATACCTTATGATGTTTCTGTTTCTGTGTGACTTATTTCACTTAGAATCATCGTACCTGAATCCACTCATTATGCTGCTACTGGCCTGATGGCATAGATTTCATTGCTGAGTGATATTGCATTGTACGTAAGTACCGCAACTTCTTTATCCATTTTTCGCTTTCTGCGATATTGAACTTGTACCGTAAACGAGGTTCTTGTAAACAGAGCCGTCCCAAAATTTGGGGTGGCTGTGTCTTTTTGATTTTAATTTCCCTAAGCTATAGGACCATAAATGGAAGTGCCCTAGGCTCTGTTGCTTTGTTTTTTAGATGTTTCAGGAAACACCATACACTTCTCCAGAGTGGCTGTTGGCAATTTACATCCCGCCCATCAGCATAAGAAGGCTCCCAGTTCTCCATGGCCTGTCCTGTCTTTCTGGATTTTACACTTTTTACAGATGGCCCTTTTGACCGGGGGGCTGTGAGACTTCATTGTAGTGCAGATTTCTTTGCAAGCTTGCTTGGTTGGCCAAAAAGGGCGTATGCGTTTTTTCCTGAATATATTCAGGAAAAAACGCATACACCCTTTTTGTTCAAGTGCATCATTGTGGACGTTCTGCCTCTTTTCCTATGCTTTACATGCAATTCCAGTCTACCTCCTGAAATCGGTTTCCTACAATTCTGCCCCGCTTTCAAGTCCTCTTGGCAGCCTTACTTCAATATATTTTTGGACGATAGCTGTCATTTATAACCCTGCAGGTTTGTGAATTACAGGGCCCCTGAGCTCCTTTCTTCAACTCGCTTTCTTGTGAGCTGGCCGAAACACCGCTGGATTGCTTCAGGCCCTAGTGTGGTTCCGGCATGGCTCGCTGAGCCTTTGGTTAATTCCTCTTCCTGGTGGAAACGAGAGTTAAATTTGCCCGTCCAGACACCTCCAGCTAGTCTCTCATTGGTTCTCCCTATTCCTGTTCATTTTCCGCAGAAATTGCAAACTGGGCCAAACAGGAGGTTAAAGGCACTGACTCTCCAAGTGGGGAGAGTGTTAGTAAAGCGTCTGGAATGTTGCACCCGAGTACCAGGGGACGAAAACTGAGACACATTTGAACACGTTTCCCGATCACACGGTGGATCATACTCTGGGTTCCACATGCATGTTTTAGCTGAAGGAAGAATCCCTTAAACCTGGAGAGTTGAGAACCATGGAATGGGTACCATGCAATATGACTTCAAAGGGTCTGCATTTGCTCACCGAACCTCACCAATCCTATCACTGCTGCGTTTATGCCGCTGTACACACGCTTGATTCTCTTTCGGAGACATATAAATCCATAGGTTTTAAGATTCTTACTAGTCAGGTATATTCTTAGGCGTTTAATATGGGGTGTTGAGTCCACTTCGTTGAGCAAGCAGTAGCTCTTGTCTATTACATATTTGGCTTATGGAAAGGTATCTGTGCTAATTTCAATCTCTGGTTTTATGCAGCACCCCAACTCACCTTTCCCCTTAAGCAAGCATAAGTTGGTTTTCTACATTTGAGACCCTATTCTGTTTTGTAATTCAGTTCCTGTGTAGCCAAGTTTACATTCCGTGTATTAGTGATACCTTATGATGTTTCTTTTTCTGTGTGACTTATTTCACTTAGAATCATCGTACCTGAATCCACTCATTATGCTGCTACTGGCCTGATGACATAGATTTCATTGCTGAGTGATATTGCATTGTACGTAAGTACCGCAACTTCTTTATCCATTTTTCGCTTTCTGCGATATTGAACTTGTACCGTAAACGAGGTTCTTGTAAACAGAGCCGTCCCAAAATTTGGGGTGGCTGTGTCTTTTTGATTTTAATTTCCCTAAGCTATAGGACCATAAGTGGAAGTGCCCTAGGCTCTGTTGCTTTGTTTTTTAGATGTTTCAGGAAACACCATACACTTCTCCAGAGTGGCTGTTGGCAATTTACATCCCGCCCATCAGCATAAGAAGGCTCCCAGTTCTCCATGGCCTGTCCTGCCTTTCTGGATTTTACACTTTTTTCAGATGGCCCTTTTGACCGGGGGGCCGTGAGACTTCATTGTAGTGCAGATTTCTTTGCAAGCTTGCTTGGTTGGCCAAAAAGGGCGTATGCGTTTTTTCCTGAATATATTCAGGAAAATACGCATACGCCCTTTTTGTTCAAGTGCATCATTGTGGACGTTCTGCCTCTTTTCCTATGCTTTACATGCAATTCCAGTCTACCTCCTGAAATCGGTTTCCTGCAATTCTGCCCCGCTTTCAAGTCCTCTTGGCAGCCTTACTTCAATATATTTTTGGACGATAGCTGTCATTTATAACCCTGCAGTTTTGTGAATTACAGGGCCCCTGAGCTCCTTTCTTCAACTCACTTTCTTGTGAGCTGGCCGCAACACCGCAGGATTGCTTCAGGCCCTAGTGTGGTTCCGGCATGGCTCGCTGAGCCTTTGGTTAATTCCTCTTCCTGGTGGGAAATGAGAGTTAAATTTGCCCGTCCAGACACCTCCAGCTAGTCTCTCATTGGTTCTCCCTATTCCTGTGCATTTTCCGCAGAAATTGCAAACTGGGCCAAACAGGAGGTTAAAGGCACTGACTCTCCAAGTGGGGAGAGTGTTAGTAAAGCGTCTGGAATGTTGCACCCGAGTACCAGGGGACGAAAACTGAGACACATTTGAACACGTTTCCCGATCACACGGTGGATCATACTCTGGGTTCCACATGCATGTTTTAGCTGAAGGAAGAATCCCTTAAACCTGGAGAGTTGAGAACCATAGAATGGGTACCATGCAGTATGACTTCAAAGGGTCTGCATTGGCTCACCGAACCTCACCAATCCTATCACTGCTGCGTTTATGCCGCTGTACACAGGCTTGATTCTCTTTCGGAGACATATAAATCCATAGGTTTTAAGATTCTTACTAGTCAGGTATATTCTTAGGCGTTTAATATGGGGTGTTGAGTCCACTTCGTTGAGAAAGGAGTAGCTCTTGTCTATTACATATTTGGCTTATGGAAAGGTATCTGTGCTAATTTCAATCTCTGGTTATATGCAGCACCCCAACTCACCTTTCCCCTTAAGCAAGCATTAGTTGGTTTTCTACATTTGAGACCCTATTCTGTTTTGTAATTCAGTTCCTGTGTAGCCAAGTTTACATTCCGTGTATTAGTGATACCTTATGATGTTTCTGTTTCTGTGTGACTTATTTCACTTAGAATCATCGTACCTGAATCCACTCATTATGCTGCTACTGGCCTGATGGCATAGATTTCATTGCTGAGTGATATTGCATTGTACGTAAGTACCGCAACTTCTTTATCCATTTTTCGCTTTCTGCGATATTGAACTTGTACCGTAAACGAGGTTCTTGTAAACAGAGCCGTCCCAAAATTTGGGGTGGCTGTGTCTTTTTGATTTTAATTTCCCTAAGCTATAGGACCATAAATGGAAGTGCCCTAGGCTCTGTTGCTTTGTTTTTTAGATGTTTCAGGAAACACCATACACTTCTCCAGAGTGGCTGTTGGCAATTTACATCCCGCCCATCAGCATAAGAAGGCTCCCAGTTCTCCATGGCCTGTCCTGTCTTTCTGGATTTTACACTTTTTACAGATGACCCTTTTGACCGGGGGGCTGTGAGACTTCATTGTAGTGCAGATTTCTTTGCAAGCTTGCTTGGTTGGCCAAAAAGGGCGTATGCGTTTTTTCCTGAATATATTCAGGAAAAAACGCATACACCCTTTTTGTTCAAGTGCATCATTGTGGACGTTCTGCCTCTTTTCCTATGCTTTACATGCAATTCCAGTCTACCTCCTGAAATCGGTTTCCTGCAATTCTGCCCCGCTTTCAAGTCCTCTTGGCAGCCTTACTTCAATATATTTTTGGACGATAGCTGTCATTTATAACCCTGCAGGTTTGTGAATTACAGGGCCCCTGAGCTCCTTTCTTCAACTCGCTTTCTTGTGAGCTGGCCGCAACACCGCTGGATTGCTTCAGGCCCTAGTGTGGTTCCGGCATGGCTCGCTGAGCCTTTGGTTAATTCCTCTTCCTGGTGGAAACGAGAGTTAAATTTGCCCGTCCAGACACCTCCAGCTAGTCTCTCATTGGTTCTCCCTATTCCTGTTCATTTTCCGCAGAAATTGCAAACTGGGCCAAACAGGAGGTTAAAGGCACTGACTCTCCAAGTGGGGAGAGTGTTAGTAAAGCGTCTGGAATGTTGCACCCGAGTACCAGGGGACGAAAACTGAGACACATTTGAACACGTTTCCCGATCACACGGTGGATCATACTCTGGGTTCCACATGCATGTTTTAGCTGAAGGAAGAATCCCTTAAACCTGGAGAGTTGAGAACCATGGAATGGGTACCATGCAATATGACTTCAAAGGGTCTGCATTTGCTCACCGAACCTCACCAATCCTATCACTGCTGCGTTTATGCCGCTGTACACACGCTTGATTCTCTTTCGGAGACATATAAATCCATAGGTTTTAAGATTCTTACTAGTCAGGTATATTCTTAGGCGTTTAATATGGGGTGTTGAGTCCACTTCGTTGAGCAAGCAGTAGCTCTTGTCTATTACATATTTGGCTTATGGAAAGGTATCTGTGCTAATTTCAATCTCTGGTTTTATGCAGCACCCCAACTCACCTTTCCCCTTAAGCAAGCATAAGTTGGTTTTCTACATTTGAGACCCTATTCTGTTTTGTAATTCAGTTCCTGTGTAGCCAAGTTTACATTCCGTGTATTAGTGATACCTTATGATGTTTCTTTTTCTGTGTGACTTATTTCACTTAGAATCATCGTACCTGAATCCACTCATTATGCTGCTACTGGCCTGATGACATAGATTTCATTGCTGAGTGATATTGCATTGTACGTAAGTACCGCAACTTCTTTATCCATTTTTCGCTTTCTGCGATATTGAACTTGTACCGTAAACGAGGTTCTTGTAAACAGAGCTGTCCCAAAATTTGGGGTGGCTGTGTCTTTTTGATTTTAATTTCCCTAAGCTATAGGACCATAAGTGGAAGTGCCCTAGGCTCTGTTGCTTTGTTTTTTAGATGTTTCAGGAAACACCATACACTTCTCCGGAGTGGCTGTTGGCAATTTACATCCCGCCCATCAGCATAAGAAGGCTCCCAGTTCTCCATGGCCTGTCCTGCCTTTCTGGATTTTACACTTTTTTCAGATGGCCCTTTTGACCGGGGGGCAGTGAGACTTCATTGTAGTGCAGATTTCTTTGCAAGCTTGCTTGGTTGGCCAAAAAGGGCATATGCGTTTTTTCCTGAATATATTCAGGAAAATACGCATACGCCCTTTTTGTTCAAGTTCATCATTGTGGACGTTCTGCCTCTTTTCCTATGCTTTACATGCAATTCCAGTATACCTCCTGAAATAGGTTTCCTGCAATTCTGCCCCGCTTTCAAGTCCTCTTGGCAGCCTTACTTCAATATATTTTTGGACGATAGCTGTCATTTATAACTCTGCAGGTTTGTGAATTACAGGGCCCCTGAGCTCCTTTCTTCAACTCGCTTTCTTGTGAGCTGGCCGCAACACCGCAGGATTGCTTCAGGCCCTAGTGTGGTTCCGGCATGGCTCGCTGAGCCTTTGGTTAATTCCTCTTCCTGGTGGAAACGAGAGTTAAATTTGCCCGTCCAGACACCTCCAGCTAGTCTCTCATTGGTTCTCCCTATTCCTGTTCATTTTCCGCAGAAATTGCAAACTGGGCCAAACAGGAGGTTAAAGGCACTGACTCTCCAAGTGGGGGAGAGTGTTAGTAAAGCGTCTGGAATGTTGCACCCGAGTACCAGGGGACGAAAACTGAGACAGATTTGAACATGTTTCCCGATCACACGGTGGATCATACTCTGGGTTCCACATGCATGTTTTAGCTGAAGGAAGAATCCCTTAAACCTGGAGAGTTGAGAACCATGGAATGGGTACCATGCAATATGACTTCAAAGGGTCTGCATTTGCTCACCGAACCTCACCAATCCTATCACTGCTGCGTTTATGCCGCTGTACACACGCTTGATTCTCTTTCGGAGACATATAAATCCATAGGTTTTAAGATTCTTACTAGTCAGGTATATTCTTAGGCGTTTAATATGGGGTGTTGAGTCCACTTCGTTGAGCAAGCAGTAGCTCTTGTCTATTACATATTTGGCTTATGGAAAGGTATCTGTACTAATTTCAATCTCTGGTTTTATGCAGCACCCCAACTCACCTTTCCCCTTAAGCAAGCATAAGTTGGTTTTGTACATTTGAGACACTATTCTGTTTTGTAATTCAGTTCCTGTGTAGCCAAGTTTACATTCCGTGTATTAGTGATACCTTATGATGTTTCTTTTTCTGTGTGACTTATTTCACTTAGAATCATCGTACCTGAATCCACTCATTATGCTGCTACTGGCCTGATGACATAGATTTCATTGCTGAGTGATATTGCACTGTACGTAAGTACCGCAACTTCTTTATCCATTTTTCGCTTTCTGCGATATTGAACTTGTACCGTAAACGAGGTTCTTGTAAACAGAGCCGTCCCAAAATTTGGGGTGGCTGTGTCTTTTTGATTTTAATTTCCCTAAGCTATAGGACCATAAGTGGAAGTGCCCTAGGCTCTGTTGCTTTGTTTTTTAGATGTTTCAGGAAACACCTTACACTTCTCCAGAGTGGCTGTTGCCAATTTACATCCCACCCATCAGCATAAGAAGGCTCCCAGTTCTCCATGGCCTGTCCTGTCTTTCTGGATTTTACACTTTTTTCAGATGGCCCTTTTGCCCGTGGGGCCGTGAGACTTCATTGTAGTGCAGATTTCTTTGCAAGCTTGCTTGGTTGGCCAAAAAGGGCGTATGCGTTTTTTCCTGAATATATTCAGGAAAAACGCATACGCCCTTTTTGTTCAAGTGCATCATTGTGGACGTTCTGCCTCTTTTCCTATGCTTTACATGCAATTCCAGTCTACCTCCTGAAATCGGTTTCCTGCAATTCTGCCCCGCTTTCAAGTCCTCTTGGCAGCCTTACTTCAATATATTTTTGGACGATAGCTGTCATTTATAACTCTGCAGGTTTGTTTATTACAGGGTCCCTGAGCTCCTTTCTTGAACTCGCTTTCTTGTGAGCTGCCCGCAACACCGCAGGATTGCTTCAGGCCCTAGTGTGGTTCCGGCATGGCTCGCTGAGCCTTTGGTTAATTCCTCTTCCTGGTGGGAAACGAGAGTTAAATTTGCCCGTCCAGACACCTCCAGCTAGTCTCTCATTGGTTCTCCCTATTCCTGTTCATTTTCCGCAGAAATTGCAAGCTGGGCCAAACAGGAGGTTAAAGGCACTGACTCTCCAAGTGGGGAGAGTGTTAGTAAAGCGTCTGGAATGTTGCACCCGAGTACCAGGGGAGGAAAACTGAGACACATTTGAACACGTTTCCCGATCACACGGTGGATTATACTCTGGGTTCCACATGCATGTTTTAGCTGAAGGAAGAATCCCTTAAACCTGGAGAGTTGAGAACCATGGAATGGGTACCATGCAATATGACTTCAAAGGGTCTGCATTTGCTCACCGAACCTCACCATTCCTATCACTGCTGCGTTTATGCCGCTGTACACACGCTTGATTCTCTTTCGGAGACATATAAATCCATAGGTTTTAAGATTCTTACTAGTCAGGTATATTCTTAGGCGTTTAATATGGGGTGTTGAGTCCACTTCGTTGAGAAAGGAGTAGCTCTTGTCTATTATATATTTGGCTTATGGAAAGGTATCTGTGCTAATTTCAATCTCTGGTTATATGCAGCACCCCAACTCACCTTTCCCCTTAAGCAAGCATAAGTTGGTTTTCAACATTTGAGACCCTATTCTGTTTTGTAATTCAGTTCCTGTGTAGCCAAGTTTACATTCCGTGTATTAGTGATATCTTATGATGTTTCTTTTTCTGTGTGACTTATTTCACTTAGAATCATCGTACCTGAATCCACTCATTATGCTGCTACTGGCCTGATGACATAGATTTCATTGCTGAGTGATATTGCATTGTACGTAAGTACCGCAACTTCTTTATCCATTTTTCGCTTTCTGCGATATTGAACTTGTACCGTAAACGAGGTTCTTGTAAACAGAGCCGTCCCAAAATTTGGGGTGGCTGTGTCTTTTTGATTTTAATTTCCCTAAGCTATAGGACCATAAGTGGATGTGCCCTACGCTCTGTTGCTTTGTTTTTTAGATGTTTCAGGAAACACCATACACTTCTCCGGAGTGGCTGTTGGCAATTTACATCCCGCCCATCAGCATAAGAAGGCTCCCAGTTCTCCATGGCCTGTCCTGCCTTTCTGGATTTTACACTTTTTTCAGATGGCCCTTTTGACCGGGGGGCAGTGAGACTTCATTGTAGTGCAGATTTCTTTGCAAGCTTGCTTGGTTGGCCAAAAAGGGCATATGCGTTTTTTCCTGAATATATTCAGGAAAAACGCATACGCCCTTTTTGTTCAAGTGCATCATTGTGGACGTTCTGCCTCTTTTCCTATGCTTTACATGCAATTCCAGTCTACCTCCTGAAATCGGTTTCCTGCAATTCTGCCCTGCTTTCAAGTCCTCTTGGCAGCCTTACTTCAATATATTTTTGGACGATAGCTGTCATTTATAACTCTGCAGGTTTGAGAATTACAGGGCCCCTGAGCTCCTTTCTTCAACTCGCTTTCTTGTGAGCTGGCCGCAACACCGCAGGATTGCTTCAGGCCCTAGTGTGGTTCCGGCATGGCTCGCTGAGCCTTTGGTTAATTCCTCTTCCTGGTGGGAAATGAGAGTTAAATTTGCCCGTCCAGACACCTCCAGCTAGTCTCTCATTGGTTCTCCCTATTCCTGTGCATTTTCCGCAGAATTTGCAAACTGGGCCAAACAGGAGGTTAAAGGCACTGACTCTCCAAGTGGGGAGAGTGTTAGTAAAGCGTCTGGAATGTTGCACCCGAGTACCAGGGGACGAAAACTGAGACATATTTGAACACGTTTCCCGATCACACGGTGGATCATACTCTGGGTTCCACATGCATGTTTTAGCTGAAGGAAGAATCCCTTAAACCTGGAGAGTTGAGAACCATGGAATGGGTACCATGCAATATGACTTCAAAGGGTCTGCATTTGCTCACCGAACCTCACCAATCCTATCACTGCTGCGTTTATGCCGCTGTACACATGCTTGATTCTCTTTCGGAGACATATAAATCCATAGGTTTTAAGATTCTTACTAGTCAGGTATATTCTTAGGCGTTTAATATGGGGTGTTGAGTCCACTTCGTTGAGAAAGGAGTAGCTCTTGTCTATTACATATTTGGCTTATGGAAAGGTATCTGTGCTAATTTCAATCTCTGGTTATATGCAGCACCCCAACTCACCTTTCCCCTTAAGCAAGCATAAGTTGGTTTTCTACATTTGAGACCCTATTCTGTTTTGTAATTCAGTTCCTGTGTAGCCAAGTTTACATTCCGTGTATTAGTGATACCTTATGATGTTTCTGTTTCTGTGTGACTTATTTCACTTAGAATCATCGTACCTGAATCCACTCATTATGCTGCTACTGGCCTGATGGCATAGATTTCATTGCTGAGTGATATTGCATTGTACGTAAGTACCGCAACTTCTTTATCCATTTTTCGCTTTCTGCGATATTGAACTTGTACCGTAAACGAGGTTCTTGTAAACAGAGCCGTCCCAAAATTTGGGGTGGCTGTGTCTTTTTGATTTTAATTTCCCTAAGCTATAGGACCATAAGTGGAAGTGCCCTAGGCTCTGTTGCTTTGTTTTTTAGATGTTTCAGGAAACACCATACACTTCTCCAGAGTGGCTGTTGGCAATTTACATCCCACCCATCAGCATAAGAAGGCTCCCAGTTCTCCATGGCCTGTCCTGTCTTTCTGGATTTTACACTTTTTACAGATGGCCCTTTTGACCGGGGGGCTGTGAGACTTCATTGTAGTGCAGATTTCTTTGCAAGCTTGCTTGGTTGGCCAAAAAGGGCATATGCGTTTTTTCCTGAATATATTCAGGAAAATACGCATACGCCCTTTTTGTTCAAGTTCATCATTGTGGACGTTCTGCCTCTTTTCCTATGCTTTACATGCAATTCCAGTCTACCTCCTGAAATCGGTTTCCTGCAATTCTGCCCCGCTTTCAAGTCCTCTTGGCAGCCTTACTTCAATATATTTTTGGACGATAGCTGTCATTTATAACCCTGCAGTTTTGTGAATTACAGGGCCCCTGAGCTCCTTTCTTCAACTCACTTTCTTGTGAGCTGGCCGCAACACCGCAGGATTGCTTCAGGCCCTAGTGTGGTTCCGGCATGGCTCGCTTAGCCTTTGGTTAATTCCTCTTCCTGGTGGGAAATGAGAGTTAAATTTGCCCGTCCAGACACCTCCAGCTAGTCTCTCATTGGTTCTCCCTATTCCTGTTCATTTTCCGCAGAAATTGCAAACTGGGCCAAACAGGAGGTAAAGGCACTGACTCTCCAAGTGGGGAGAGTGTTAGTAAAGCGTCTGGAATGTTGCACCCGAGTACCAGGGGACGAAAACTGAGACATATTTGAACACGTTTCCCGATCACACGGTGGATCATACTCTGGGTTCCACATGCATGTTTTAGCTGAAGGAAGAATCCCTTAAACCTGGAGAGTTGAGAACCATGGAATGGGTACCATGCAATATGACTTCAAAGGGTCTGCATTTGCTCACCGAACCTCACCAATCCTATCACTGCTGCGTTTATGCCGCTGTACACACGCTTGATTCTCTTTCGGAGACATATAAATCCATAGGTTTTAAGATTCTTACTAGTCAGGTATATTCTTAGGCGTTTAATATGGGGTGTTGAGTCCACTTCGTTGAGCAAGCAGTAGCTCTTGTCTATTACATATTTGGCTTATGGAAAGGTATCTGTGCTAATTTCAATCTCTGGTTTTATGCAGCACCCCAAATCACCTTTCCCCTTAAGCAAGCATAAGTTGGTTTTCTACATTTGAGACCCTATTCTGTTTTGTAATTCAGTTCCTGTGTAGCCAAGTTTACATTCCGTGTATTAGTGATACCTTATGATGTTTCTGTTTCTGTGTGACTTATTTCACTTAGAATCATCGTACCTGAATCCACTCATTATGCTGCTACTGGCCTGATGACATAGATTTCATTGCTGAGTGATATTGCATTGTACGTAAGTACCACAACTTCTTTATCCATTTTTCGCTTTCTGCGATATTGAACTTGTACTGTAAACGAGGTTCTTGTAAACAGAGCCGTCCCAAAATTTGGGGTGGCTGTGTCTTTTTGATTTTAATTTCCCTAAGCTATAGGACCATAAGTGGAAGTGCCCTAGGCTCTGTTGCTTTGTTTTTTAGATGTTTCAGGAAACACCATACACTTCTCCGGAGTGGCTGTTGGCAATTTACATCCCGCCCATCAGCATAAGAAGGCTCCCAGTTCTTCATGGCCTGTCCTGCCTTTCTGGATTTTACACTTTTTTCAGATGGCCCTTTTGACCGGGGGGCCGTGAGACTTCATTGTAGTGCAGATTTCTTTGCAAGCTTGCTTGGTTGGCCAAAAAGGGCGTATGCGTTTTTTCCTGAATATATTCAGGAAAATACGCATACGCCCTTTTTGTTCAAGTGCATCATTGTGGACGTTCTGCCTCTTTTCCTATGCTTTACATGCAATTCCAGTCTACCTCCTGAAATCGGTTTCCTGCAATTCTGCCCCGCTTTCAAGTCCTCTTGGCAGCCTTACTTCAATATATTTTTGGACGATAGCTGTCATTTATAACCCTGCAGTTTTGTGAATTACAGGGCCCCTGAGCTTCTTTCTTCAACTCGCTTTCTTGTGAGCTGGCCGCAACACCGCAGGATTGCTTCAGGCCCTAGTGTGGTTCCGGCATGGCTCGCTGAGCCTTTGGTTAATTCCTCTTCCTGGTGGGAAATGAGAGTTAAATTTGCCCGTCCAGACACCTCCAACTAGTCTCTCATTGGTTCTCCCTATTCCTGTTCATTTTCCGCAGAAATTGCAAACTGGGCCAAACAGGAGGTTAAAGGCACTGACTCTCCAAGTGGGGAGAGTGTTAGTAAAGCGTCTGGAATGTTGCACCCGAGTACCAGGGGACGAAAACTGAGACATATTTGAACACGTTTCCTGATCACACGGTGGATCATACTCTGGGTTCCACATGCATGTTTTAGCTGAAGGAAGAATCCCTTAAACCTGGAGAGTTGAGACCCATGGAATGGGTACCATGCAATATGACTTCAAAGGGTCTGCATTTGCTCACCGAACCTCACCAATCCTATCACTGCTGCGTTTATGCCGCTGTATACACGCTTGATTCTCTTTCGGAGACATATAAATCCATAGGTTTTAAAATTCTTACTAGTCAGGTATATTCTTAGGCGTTTAATATCGGGTGTTGAGTCCACTTCGTTGAGAAAGGAGTAGCTCTTGTCTATTACATATTTGGCTTATGGAAAGGTATCTGTGCTAATTTCAATCTCTGGTTTTATGCAGCACCCCAACTCACCTTTCCCCTTAAGCAAGCATAAGTTGGATTTCTACATTTGAGACCCTATTCTGTTTTGTAATTCAGTTCCTGTGTAGCCAAGTTTACATTCCGTGTATTAGTGATATCTTATGATATTTCTTTTTCTGTGTGACTTATTTCACTTAGAATCATCGTACCTGAATCCACTCATTATGCTGCTACTGGCCTGATGACATAGATTTCATTGCTGAGTGATATTGCCTTGTACGTAAGTACCACAACTTCTTTATCCATTTTTCGCTTTCTGCGATATTGAACTTGTACCGTAAACGAGGTTCTTGTAAACAGAGCCATCCCAAACTTTAGGGTGGCTGTGTCTTTTTGATTTTAATTTCCCTAAGCTATAGGACCATAAGTGGACGTGCCCTTGGCTCTGTTGCTTTGTTTTTTAGATGTTTCAGGAAACACCATACACTTCTCCAGAGTGGCTGTTGGCAATTTACATCCCGCCCATCAGCATAACAAGGCTCCCAGTTCTCCATGGCCTGTCCTGCCTTTCTGGATTTTACCCTTTTTTCAGATGGCCCTTTTGACCGGGGGGCAGTGAGACTTCATTGTAGTGCACATTTCATTTGCATGCTTGCTTGCTTGGCCAAAAAGTGCGTATGCGTTATTTCCTGAATATATTCAGGAAAAAACGCATATGCTCTTTTTGGCCAAGTGCATCATTGTGGACGTTCTGCCTCTTTTCCTATGCTTTACATGCAATTCCATTCTACCTCCTGAAATCGGTTTCCTGCAATTCTGCCCCTCTTTCAAGTCCTCTTGGCAGCCTTACTTCAATATATTTTTGGACGATAGCTGTCATTTATAACTCTGCAGGTTTGTGAATTACAGGGACCCTGAGCTCCTTTCTTCAACTCGCTTTCCTGTGAGCTGGCCGCAACACCGCAGGATTGCTTCAGGCCCTAGTGTGGTTCCGCCATGGCTCTCTGAGCCTTTGGTTAATTCCTCTTCCTGGTGGGGAATGAGAGTTAAATTTGCCCGTCCAGACACCTCCAGCTAGTCTCTCATTGGTTCTCCCTATTCCTGTTCATTTTCCGCAGAAATTGCAAACTGGGCCAAACAGGTGTTTAAAGGGACTGACTCTCCAAGTGGGGAGAGTGTTAGTAAAGCGTCTGGAATGTTGCACCCGAGTACCAGGGGACGAAAACTGAGACACATTTGAACACGTTTCCCGATCACACGGTGGATCATACTCTGGGTTCCACATGCATGTTTTAGCTGAAATAAGAATCCCTTAAACCTGGAGAGTTGAGACCCATGGAATGGGTACCATGCAATATGACTTCAAAGGGTCTGCATTTGCTCACCGAACCTCACCAATCCTATCATTGTTGCGTTTATGCCGCTGTACACACGCTTGATTCTCTTTCGGAGACATATAAATCCATAGGTTTTAAGATTCTTACTAGTCAGGTATATTCTTAGGCGTTTAATATGGGGTGTTGAGTCCACTTCGTTGAGCAAGGAGTAGCTCTTGTCTATTACATATTTGGCTTATGGAAAGGTATCTGTGCTAATTTCAATCTCTGGTTTTATGCAGCACCCCAACTCACCTTTCCCCTTAAGCAAGCATAAGTTGGTTTTCTACATTTGAGACCCTATTCTGTTTTGTAATTCAGTTCCTGTGTAGCCAAGTTTACATTCCGTGTATTAGTGATATCTTATGATGTTTCTTTTTCTGTGTGACTTATTTCACTTAGAATCATCGTACCTAAATCCACTCATTATGCTGCTACTGGCCTGATGACATAGATTTCACTGCTGAGTGATATTGCATTGTACATAAGTACCACAACTTCTTTATCCATTTTTCGCTTTCTGTGATATTGAACTTGTACCGTAAATGAGGTTCTTGTAAACAGAGCCGTCCCAAACTTTGGGGTGGCTGTGTCTTTTTTATTTTAATTTCCCTAATCTATAGGACCATAAGTGGAAGTGCCCTAGGCTCTGTTGCTTTGTTTTTTAGATGTTTCAGGAAACACCATACACTTCTCCAGAGTGGCTGTTGGCAATTTACATCCCGCCCATCAGCATAAGACGGCTCCCAGTTCTCCATGGCATGTCCTGCCTTTCTGGATTTTACACTTTTTTCAGATGGCCCTTTTGACCAGGGGGCTGTGAGACTTCATTGTAGTGCAGATTTCCTTTGCAATCTTGCTTTGTTCGCCAAAAAGGGCGTATGCGTTTTTTCCTGAATATATTCAGGAAAAAATGCATACGCCCTTTTTGGCCAAGTGCATCATTGTGGACGTTCTGCCTCTTTTCCTATGCTTTACATGCAATTCCAGTCTACCTCCTGAAATCGGTTTCCTGCAATTCTGCCCCGCTTTCAAGTCCTCTTGGCAGCCTTACTTCAATATATTTTTGGACGATAGCTGTCATTTATAACTCTGCAGGTTTGTGAATAACAGTGCCCCTGAGCTCCTTTCTTCAACTCGCTTTCTTTTGAGCTGGCCGCAACAGCGCAGGATTGCTACAGGCCCTAGTGTGGTTCCGGCATGGCATGCTGAGCCTTTGGTTAATTCCTCTTCCTGGTGGGAAATGAGAGTTAAATTTGCCCATCCAGACACCTCCAGCTAGTCTCTCATTGGTTCTCCCTATTCCTGTTCATTTTCCGCAGAAATTGCAAACTGGGCCAAACAGGAGGTTAAAGGCACTGATTCTCCAAGTGGGGAGAGTGTTAGTAAAGCATCTGGAATGTTGCACCCGAGTACCAGGGGACGAAAACTGAGACACATTTGAACACGTTTCCCGATCACACGGTGGATCATACTCTGGGTTCCACGTGCATGTTTTAGCTGAAGGAAGAATCCCTTAAACCTTTAGAGTTGAGAACCATGGAATGGGTACCATGCAATATGACTTCAAAGGGTCTGCATTTGCTCACCGAACCTCACCAATCCTATCACTGCTGCGTTTATGCCGCTGTACACACGCTTGATTCTCTTTCGGAGACATATAAATCCATAGGTTTTAAGATTCTTACTAGTCAGGTATGTTCTTAGGCGTTTAATATGGGGTGTTGAGTCCACTTCGTTGAGCAAGCAGTAGCTCTTGTCTATTATATATTAGGCTTATGGAAAGGTATCTGTGCTAATTTCAATCTCTGGTTTTACGCAGCACCCCAACTCACCTTTCCCCTTAAGCAAGCATAAGTTGGTTTTCTACATTTGAGACCCTATTCTGTTTTGTAATTCAGTTCCTGTGTAGCCAAGTTTACATTCCGTGTATTAGTGATACCTTATGATGTTTCTTTTTCTGTGTGACTTATTTCACTTAGAATCATCGTACCTGAATCCACTCATTATGCTGCTATTGGCCTGATGACATAGATTTCATTGCTGAGTGATATTACATTGTACGTAAGTACCACAACTTCTTTATCCGTTTTTGGCTTTCTGCGATATTGTACTTGTACCATAAACGAGGTTCTTGTAAACAGAGCCATCCCAAACTTTGGGGTGGCTGTGTCTTTTTGATTTTAATTTCCCTAATCTATAGGACCATAAGTGGAAGTGCCCTAGGCTCTGTTGCTTTGTTTTTTAGCTGTTTCAGGAAACACCATACACTTCTACAGAGTGGCAGTTGGCAATTTACATCCCGCCCATCAGCATAAGAAGGCTCACAGTTCTCCATGGCCTGTCCTGCCTTTCTGGATTTTACACTTTTTTCAGACGGCCCTTTTGACCTGGGGGCCGTGAGACTTCATTGTAGTGCAGATTTTCTTTGCAAGCTTGCTTGGTTCACCAAAAAGGGCGTATGCGTTTTTTCCTGAATATATTCAGGAAAAAACGCATGCGCCCTTTTTGGCCAAGTGCATCATTGTGGACGTTCTGCCTCTTTTCCTATGCTTTACATGCAATTCCAGTCTCCCTCCTGAAATCGGCTTCCTGCAATTCTGCCCCGCTTTCAAGTCCTCTTGGCAGCCTTACTTCAATATATTTTTGGACGGTAGCTGTCATTTATAACTCTGCACGTTTGTTTATTACAGGGCCCCTGAGATCCTTTCTTCAACTCGCTTTCTTGTGAGCTGGCCGCAACACCGCAGGATTGCTTCAGGCCCTAGGGTGGTTCCGGCATGGCTCGCTGAGCCTTTGGTTAATTCCTCTTCCTGGTGGGGAATGAGAGTTAAATTTGCCCGTCCAGACACCTCCAGATAGTCTCTCATTGGTTCTCCCTATTCCTGTTCATTTTCTGCAGAAATTGCAAACTGGGCCAAACAGGAGGTTAAAGGCACTGACTCTCCAAGTGGGGAGAGTGTTAGTAAAGCGTCTGGAATGTTGCACCCGAGTACCAGGGGACGAAAACTGAGACACATTTGAACACGTTTCCTGATCACATGGTGGATCATACTCTGGGTTCCACATGCATGTTTTACCTGAAGGAAGAATCCCTTAAACCTGGAGAGTTGAGAACCATGGAATGGGTACCATGCAATATGACTTCAAAGGGTCTGCATTTGCTCACCGAACCTCACCAATCCTATCACTGCTGCGTTTATGCCGCTGTACACACGCTTGATTCTCTTTCGGAGACATATAAATCCATAGGTTTTAAGATTCTTACTAGTCAGGTATATTCTTAGGCAATTAATATGGGGTGTTGAGTCCACTTCGTTGAGCAAGCAGTAGCTCTTGTCTATTATATATTAGGCTTATGGAAAGGTATCTGTGCTAATTTCAATCTCTGGTTTTATGCAGCACCCCAACTCACCTTTCACCTTAAGCAAGCATAAGTTGGTTTTCTACATTTGAGACCCTATTCTGTTTTGTAATTCTGTTCCTCTGTAGCCAAGTTTACATTCCGTGTATTAGTGGTATCTTATGATGTTTCTTTTTCTGTGTGAATTATTTCACTTAGAATCATCGTACCTGAATCCACTCATTATGCTGCTACTGGCCTGATGACATAGATTTCATTGCTGAGTGATATTGCATTGTACGTAAGTACCACAACTTCTTTATCCATTTTTCGCTTTCTGCAATATTGAACTTGTACTGTAAACGAGGTTCTTGTAAACAGAGCCGTCCCAAACTTTGGGGTGGCTGTGTCTTTTTGATTTTAATTTCCCTAATCTATAGGACCATAAGTGGAAGTGCCCTAGGCTCTGTTGCTTTGTTTTTTAGATGTTTCAGGAAACACCATACACTTCTCCAGAGTGGCTGTTGGCAATTTACATCCCGCCCATCAGCATAAGAAGGCTCCCAGTTCTCCATGGCCTGTCCTGTCTTTCTGGATTTTACACTTTTTTCAGATGGCCCTTGTGACCGGGGGGCAGTGAGACTTCATTGTAGTGAAGATTTCCTTTGCAAGCTTGCTTGGTTGTCCAAAAAGTGCGTATGCGTTTTTTCCTGAATATATTCAGGAAAAAACGCATACGCCCTTTTTGGCCAAGTGCATCATTGTGGAGGTTCTGCCTCTTTTCCTATGCTTTACATGCAATTCCAGTCTACCTCCTGAAATCAGTTTCCTGCAATTCTGCCCCGCTTTCAAGTCCTCTTGGCAGCCTTACTTCAATATATTTTTGGACGATAGCTGTCATTTATAACTCTGCAGGTTTGTGAATTACAGGGACCCTGAGCTCCTTTCTTCAACTCGCTTTCTTGTGAGCTGGCCGCAACACCGCAGGATTGCTTCAGGCCCTTGTGTGGTTCCGGCATGGCTCGCTGAGCCTTTGGTTAATTCCTCTTCCTGGTGGGAAATGAGAGTTAAATTTGCCCGTCCAGACACCTCCAGCTAGTCTCTCATTGTTTCTCCCTATTCCTGTTCATTTTCCGCAGAAATTGCAAACTGGGCCAAACAGGATGTTAAAGGCACTGACTCTCCAATTGGGGAGAGTGTTAGTAAAGCGTCTGGAATGTTGCACCCGAGTACCAGGGGACAAAAACTGAGACACATTTGAACACGTTTCCCGATCACACGGTGGATCATACACTGGGTTCCACGTGCATGTTTTAGCTGAAGGAAGAATCCCTTAAACCTGGAGAGTTGAGAACCATGGAATGGGTACCATGCAATATGACTTCAAAGGGTCTGCATTTGCTCACCGAACCTCAGCAATCCTATCACTGCTGCGTTTATTCCGCTGTACACACGCTTGATTCTCTTTCAGAGACATATAAATCCATAGGTTTTAAGATTCTTTCCAGTCAGGTATATTCTTAGGCGTTTAATATGGGGTGTTGAGTCCACTTCATTGAGCAAGCAGTAGCTCTTGCCTATTACATATTTGGCTTATGGAAAGGTATCTGTGCTAATTTCAATCTCTGGTTTTATGCAGCACCCCAACTCACCTTTCCCCTTAAGCAAGCATAAGTTGGTTTTGTACATTTGAGACCGTATTCTGTTTTGTAATTCAGTTTCTGTGTAGCCAAGTTTACATTCCATGTATTAGTGATACCTTATGATGTTTCTTTTTCTGTGTGACTTATTTCACTTAGAATCATCGTACCTGAATCCACTCATTATGCTGCTATTGGCCTGATGACATAGATTTCATTGCTGAGTGATATTACATTGTACGTAAGTACCACAACTTCTTTATCCATTTTTCGCTTTCTGCGATATTGAACTTGTACCGTAAACGAGGTTCTTGTAAACAGAGCCATCCCAAGTTTTGGGGTGGCTGTGTCTTTTTGATTTTAATTTCCCTAAGCTATAGGACCATAAGTGGAAGTGCCCTAGGCTCTGTTGCTTTGTTTTTTAGATGTTTCAGGAAACACCATACACTTCTCCAGAGTGGCAGTTGGCAATTTACATCCCGCCCATCAGCATAAGAAGGCTCCCAGTTCTCCATGGCCTGTCCTGCCTTTCTGGATTTTACACTTTTTTCAGACGGCCCTTTTGACCGGGGGGCCGTGAGACTTCATTGTAGTGCAGATTTCCTTTGCAAGCTTGCTTGGTTGGCCAAAAAAGGCGTATGCGTTTTTTCCTGAATATATTCAGGAGAAAACGCATGCACCCTTTTTGGCCAAGTGCATCATTGTGGACGTTCCGCCTCTTTTCCTATGCTTTACATGCAATTCCAGTCTACCTCCTGAAATCGGTTTCCTGCAATTCTGCCCCGCTTTCAAGTCCTCTTGGCAGCCTTACTTCAATATATTTTTGGACGATAGCTGTCATTTAGAACTCTGCAGGTTTGTTTATTACAGGGCCCCTGAGCTCCTTTCTTCAACTTGCTTTCTTGTGAGCTGGCCGCAACACCGCAGGATTGCTTCAGGCCCTAGTGTGGTTCTGGCATGGCATGCTGAGCCTTTGGTTAATTCCTCTTCCTGGTGGGAAATGAGAGTTAAATTTGCCCGTCCAGACACCTCCAGCTAGTCTCTCATTGGTTCTCCCTATTCCTGTTCATTTTCCGCAGAAATTGCAAACTGGGCCAAACAGGAGGTTAAAGGCACTGATTCTCCAAGTGGGGAGAGTGTTAGTAAAGCATCTGGAATGTTGCACCCGAGTACCAGGGGACGAAAACTGAGACACATTTGAACACGTTTCCCGATCACATGGTGGATCATACTCTGGGTTCCACGTGCATGTTTTAGCTGAAGGAAGAATCCCTTAAACCTGGAGAGTTGAGAACCATGGAATGGGTACCATGCAATATGACTTCAAAGGGTCTGCATTTGCTCACCGAACCTCACCAATCCTATCACTGCTGCGTTTATGCCGCTGTACACACGCTTGATTCTCTTTCAGAGACATATAAATCCATAGGTTTTAAGATTCTTACTAGTCAGGTATATTCTTAGGCGTTTAATATGCTGTGTTGAGTCCACTTCGTTGAGCAAGCAGTAGCTCTTGTCTATTATATATTAGGCTTATGGAAAGGTATCTGTGCTAATTTCAATCTCTGGTTTTATGCAGCACCCCAACTCACCTTTCCCCTTAAGCAAGCATAAGTTGGTTTTCTACATTTGAGACCCTATTCTGTTTTGTAATTCTGTTCCTCTGTAGCCAAGTTTACATTCCGTGTATTAGTGATATCTTATGATGTTTCTTTTTCTGTGTGACTTATTTCACTTAGAATCATCGTACCTGAATCCACTCATTATGCTGCTACTGGCCTGATGACATAGATTTCATTGCTGAGTGATATTGCATTGTACGTAAGTACCACAACTTCTTTATCCATTTTTCGCTTTCTGCGATATTGAACTTGTACCGTAAATGAGGTTCTTGTAAACAGAGCCGTCCCAAACTTTGGGGTGGCTGTGTCTTTTTGATTTTAATTTCCCTAATCTATAGGACCATAAGTGGAAGTGCCCTAGGCTCTGTTGCTTTGTTTTTTAGATGTTTCAGGAAACACCATACACTTCTCCAGAGTGGCTGTTGGCAATTTACATCCCGCCCATCAGCATCAGAAGGCTCCCAGTTCTCCATGGCCTGTCCTGCCTTTCTGGATTTTACACTTTGTTCAGATGCCCCTTTTGACTGGGGGGCAGTGAGACTTCATTGTAGTGAAGATTTCCTTTGCAAGCTTGCTTGGTTGGCCAAAAAGGGCGTATGCGTTTTTTCCTGAATATATTCAGGAAAAAACGCATACGCCCTTTTTGGCCAAGTGCATCATTGTGGACGTTCTGCCTCTTTTCCTATGCTTTACATGCAATTCCAGTCTACCTCCTGAAATCGGTTTCCTGCAATTCTGCCCCGCTTTCAAGTCCTCTTGGCAGCCTTACATCAATATATTTTTGGACGATAGCTGTCATTTAGAACTCTGCAGGTATGTGAATTACATGGCCCCTGAGCTCCTTTCTTCAACTCGCTTTCTTGTGAGCTGGCCGCAACAGCGCAGGATTGCTTCGGGCCCTAGTGTGGTTCCGGCATGGCTCGCTGAGCCTTTGGTTAATTCCTCTTCTTGGTGGGAAATGAGAGTTAAATTTGCCCGTCCAGACACCTCCAGCTAGTCTCTCATTGGTTCTCCCTATTCCTGTTCATTTTCCGCAGAAATTGCAAACTGGGCCAAACAGGAAGTTAAAGGCACTGTTCTCCAAGTGGGGAGAGTGTTAGTAAAGCGTCTGGAATGTTGCACCCGAGTACCAGGGGACAAAAACTGAGACACATTTGAACACGTTTCCCGATCACACGGTGGATCATACTCTGCGTTCCACGTGCATGTTTTAGCTGAAGGAAGAATCCCTTAAACCTGCAGAGTTGAGAACCATGGAATGGGTACCATGCAATATGACTTCAAAGGGTCTGCATTTGCTCACCGAACCTCACCAATCCTATCACTGCTGCGATTATGCCGCTGTACACACGCTTGATTCTCTTTCGGAGACATATAAATCCATAGGTTTTAAGATTCTTACTAGTCAGGTATATTCTTAGGCGTTTAATATGGGGTGTTGAGTCCACTTCGTTGAGCAAGGAGAAGCTCTTGTCTATTACATATTTGGCTTATGGAAAGGTATCTGTGCTAATTTCAATCTCTGGTTTTATGCAGCACCCCAACTCACCTTTCCCCTTAAGCAAGCATAAGTTGATTTTCTACATTTGAGACCCTATTCTGTTTTGTAATTCAGTTCCTGTGTAGCCAAGTTTACATTCCGTGTATTAGTGATACCTTATGATGTTTCTTTTTCTGTGTGACTTATTTCACTTAGAATCATCGTACCTGAATCCACTCATTATGCTGCTATTGGCCTGATGACATAGATTTCATTGCTGAGTGATATTACATTGTACGTAAGTACCACAACTTCTTTATCCATTTTTCGCTTTCTTTGATATTGTACTTGTACCGTAAACGAGGGTCTTGTAAACAGAGCCATCCCAAACTTTGGGGTGGCTGTGTCTTTTTGATTTTAATTTCCCTAAGCTATAGGACCATAAGTGGAAGTGCCCTAGGCTCTGTTGCTTTGTTTTTTAGATGTTTCAGGAAACACCATACACTTCTCCAGAGTGGCAGTTGGCAATTTACATCCCGCCCATCAGCATAAGAAGGCTCCCAGTTCTCCATGGCCTGTCCTGCCTTTCTGGATTTTACACTTTTTTCAGATGGCCCTTTTGACCGGGGCCAGTGAGACTTCATTGTAGTGCAGATTTCCTTTGCAAGCTTGCTTGGTTGGCCAAAAAGGGCGTATGCGTTTTTTCCTGAATATATTCAGGAAAAAACGCATGCGCCCTTTTTGGCCAAGTGCATCATTGTGGACGTCCTGCCTCTTTTCCTATGCTTTACATGCAATTCCAGTCTACCTCCTGAAATCGGTTTCCTGCAATTCTGCCCCGCTTTCAAGTCCTCTTGGCAGCCTTACTTCAATATATTTTTGGACAATAGCTGTCATTTAGAACTCTGCAGGTATGTGAATTACAGTGACCCTGAGCTCCTTTCTTCAACTCGCTTTCTTGTGAGCTGGCCGCAACAGCGCAGGATTGCTTCGGGCCCTAGTGTGGTTCCGGCATGGCTCGCTGAGCCTTTGGTTAATTCCTCTTCTTGGTGGGAAATGAGAGTTAAATTTGCCCGTCCAGACACCTCCAGCTAGTCTCTCATTGGTTCTCCCTATTCCTGTTCATTTTCCGCAGAAATTGCAAACTGGGCCAAACAGGAGGTTAAAGGCACTGTTCTCCAAGTGGGGAGAGTGTTAGTAAAGCGTCTGGAATGTTGCACCCGAGTACCAGGGGACAAAAACTGAGACACATTTGAAAACGTTTCCCGATCACACGGTGGATCATACTCTGGGTTCCACATGCATGTTTTAGCTGAAGGAAGAATCCCTTAAACCTGGAGAGTTGAGAACCATGGAATGGGTACCATGCAATATGACTTCAAAGGGTCTGCATTTGCTCACCGAACCTCACCAATCCTATCACTGCTGCGTTTATGCCGCTGTACACACGCTTGATTCTCTTTCGGAGACATATAAATCCATAGGTTTTAAGATTCTTACTAGTCAGGTATATTCTTAGGCGTTTAATATGGGGTGTTGAGTCCACTTCGTTGAGCAAGCAGTAGCTCTTGTCTATTACATATTTGGCTTATGGAAAGGTATCTGTGCTAATTTCAATCTCTGGTTTTATGCAGCACCCCAAATCACCTTTCCCCTTAAGCAAGCATAAGTTGGTTTTCTACATTTGAGACCCTATTCTGTTTTGTAATTCAGTTCCTGTGTAGCCAAGTTTACATTCCGTGTATTAGTGATACCTTATGATGTTTCTGTTTCTGTGTGACTTATTTCACTTAGAATCATCGTACCTGAATCCACTCATTATGCTGCTACTGGCCTGATGACATAGATTTCATTGCTGAGTGATATTGCATTGTACGTAAGTACCGCAACTTCTTTATCCATTTTTCGCTTTCTGCGATATTGAACTTGTACCGTAAACGAGGTTCTTGTAAACAGAGCCGTCCCAAAATTTGGGGTGGCTGTGTCTTTTTGATTTTAATTTCCCTAAGCTATAGGACCATAAGTGGAAGTGCCCTAGGCTCTGTTGCTTTGTTTTTTAGATGTTTCAGGAAACACCATACACTTCTCCGGAGTGGCTGTTGGCAATTTACATCCCGCCCATCAGCATAAGAAGGCTCCCAGTTCTCCATGGCCTGTCCTGCCTTTCTGGATTTTACACTTTTTTCAGATGGCCCTTTTGACCGGGGGGCAGTGAGACTTCATTGTAGTGCAGATTTCCTTTGCAAGCTTGCTTGGTTGGCCAAAAAGGGCGTATGCGTTTTTTCCTGAATATATTCAGGAAAAAACGCATGCGCCCTTTTTGGCCAAGTGCATCATTGTGGACGTCCTGCCTCTTTTCCTATGCTTTACATGCAATTCCAGTCTACCTCCTGAAATCGGTTTCCTGCAATTCTGCCCCGCTTTCAAGTCCTCTTGGCAGCCTTACTTCAATATATTTTTGGACGATAGCTGTCATTTATAACTCTGCAGGTTTGTGAATTACAGGGCCCCTGAGCTCCTTTCTTCAACTCGCTTTCTTGTGAGCTGGCCGCAACACCGCAGGATTGCTTCAGGCCCTAGTGTGGTTCCGGCATGGCTCGCTGAGCCTTTGGTTAATTCCTCTTCCTGGTGGAAACGAGAGTTAAATTTGCCCGTCCAGACACCTCCAGCTAGTCTCTCATTGGTTCTCCCTATTCCTGTTCATTTTCCGCAGAAATTGCAAACTGGGCCAAACAGGAGGTTAAAGGCACTGACTCTCCAAGTGGGGGAGAGTGTTAGTAAAGCGTCTGGAATGTTGCACCCGAGTACCAGGGGACGAAAACTGAGACAGATTTGAACATGTTTCCCGATCACACGGTGGATCATACTCTGGGTTCCACATGCATGTTTTAGCTGAAGGAAGAATCCCTTAAACCTGGAGAGTTGAGAACCATGGAATGGGTACCATGCAATATGACTTCAAAGGGTCTGCATTTGCTCACCGAACCTCACCAATCCTATCACTGCTGCGTTTATGCCGCTGTACACACGCTTGATTCTCTTTCGGAGACATATAAATCCATAGGTTTTAAGATTCTTACTAGTCAGGTATATTCTTAGGCGTTTAATATGGGGTGTTGAGTCCACTTCGTTGAGCAAGCAGTAGCTCTTGTCTATTACATATTTGGCTTATGGAAAGGTATCTGTACTAATTTCAATCTCTGGTTTTATGCAGCACCCCAACTCACCTTTCCCCTTAAGCAAGCATAAGTTGGTTTTGTACATTTGAGACACTATTCTGTTTTGTAATTCAGTTCCTGTGTAGCCAAGTTTACATTCCGTGTATTAGTGATACCTTATGATGTTTCTTTTTCTGTGTGACTTATTTCACTTAGAATCATCGTACCTGAATCCACTCATTATGCTGCTACTGGCCTGATGACATAGATTTCATTGCTGAGTGATATTGCACTGTACGTAAGTACCGCAACTTCTTTATCCATTTTTCGCTTTCTGCGATATTGAACTTGTACCGTAAACGAGGTTCTTGTAAACAGAGCCGTCCCAAAATTTGGGGTGGCTGTGTCTTTTTGATTTTAATTTCCCTAAGCTATAGGACCATAAGTGGAAGTGCCCTAGGCTCTGTTGCTTTGTTTTTTAGATGTTTTAGGAAACACCTTACACTTCTCCAGAGTGGCTGTTGCCAATTTACATCCCACCCATCAGCATAAGAAGGCTCCCAGTTCTCCATGGCCTGTCCTGTCTTTCTGGATTTTACACTTTTTTCAGATGGCCCTTTTGCCCGGGGGGCCGTGAGACTTCATTGTAGTGCAGATTTCTTTGCAAGCTTGCTTGGTTGGCCAAAAAGGGCGTATGCGTTTTTTCCTGAATATATTCAGGAAAAACGCATACGCCCTTTTTGTTCAAGTGCATCATTGTGGACGTTCTGCCACTTTTCCTATGCTTTACATGCAATTCCAGTCTACCTCCTGAAATCGGTTTCCTGCAATTCTGCCCCGCTTTCAAGTCCTCTTGGCAGCCTTACTTCAATATATTTTTGGACGATAGCTGTCATTTATAACTCTGCAGGTTTGTGAATTACAGGGCCCCTGAGCTCCTTTCTTCAACTCGCTTTCTTGTGAGCTGGCCGCAACACCGCAGGATTGCTTCAGGCCCTAGTGAGGTTCCGGCATGGCTCGCTGAGCCTTTGGTTAATTCCTCTTCCTGGTGGGAAATGAGAGTTAAATTTGCCCGTCCAGACACCTCCAGCTAGTCTCTCATTGGTTCTCCCTATTCCTGTGCATTTTCCGCAGAATTTACAAACTGGGCCAAACAGGAGGTTAAAGGCACTGACTCTCCAAGTGGGGAGAGTGTTAGTAAAGCGTCTGGAATGTTGCACCCGAGTACCAGGGGACGAAAACTGAGACATATTTGAACACGTTTCCCGATCACACGGTGGATCATACTCTGGGTTCCACATGCATGTTTTAGCTGAAGGAAGAATCCCTTAAACCTGGAGAGTTGAGAACCATGGAATGGGTACCATGCAATATGACTTCAAAGGGTCTGCATTTGCTCACCGAACCTCACCAATCCTATCACTGCTGCGTTTATGCCGCTGTACACACGCTTGATTCTCTTTCGGAGACATATAAATCCATAGGTTTTAAGATTCTTACTAATCAGGTATATTCTTAGGCGTTTAATATGGGGTGTTGAGTCCACTTCGTTGAGCAAGCAGTAGCTCTTGTCTATTACATATTTGGCTTATGGAAAGGTATCTGTGCTAATTTCAATCTCTGGTTTTATGCAGCACCCCAAATCACCTTTCCCCTTAAGCAAGCATAAGTTGGTTTTCTACATTTGAGACCCTATTCTGTTTTGTAATTCAGTTCCTGTGTAGCCAAGTTTACATTCCGTGTATTAGTGATACCTTATGATGTTTCTTTTTCTGTGTGACTTATTTCACTTAGAATCATCGTACCTGAATCCACTCATTATGCTGCTACTGGCCTGATGACATAGATTTCATTGCTGAGTGATATTGCATTGTACGTAAGTACCACAACTTCTTTATCCATTTTTCCCTTTCTGCGATATTGAACTTGTACCGTAAACGAGGTTCTTGTAAACAGAGCCGTCCCAAAATTTGGGGTGGCTGTGTCTTTTTGATTTTAATTTCCCTAAGCTATAGGACCATAAGTGGAAGTGCCCTAGGCTCTGTTGCTTTGTTTTTTAGATGTTTCAGGAAACACCATACACTTCTCCGGAGTGGCTGTTGGCAATTTACATCCCGCCCATCAACATAAGAAGGCTCCCAGTTCTCCATGGCCTGTCCTGCCTTTCTGGATTTTACACTTTTTTCAGATGGCCCTTTTGACCGGGGGGCCGTGAGACTTCATTGTAGTGCAGATTTCTTTGCAAGCTTGCTTGGTTGGCCAAAAAGGGCGTATGCGTTTTTTCCTGAATATATTCAGGAAAATACGCATACGCCCTTTTTGTTCAAGTGCATCATTGTGGACGTTCTTCCTCTTTTCCTATGCTTTACATGCAATTCCAGTCTACCTCCTGAAATCGGTTTCCTGCAATTCTGCCCCGCTTTCAAGTCCTCTTGGCAGCCTTACTTCAATATATTTTTGGACGATAGCTGTCATTTATAACCCTGCAGTTTTGTGAATTACAGGGCCCCTGAGCTCCTTTCTTCAACTCACTTTCTTGTGAGCTGGCCGCAACACCGCAGGATTGCTTCAGGCCCTAGTGTGGTTCCGGCATGGCTCGCTGAGCCTTTGGTTAATTCCTCTTCCTGGTGGGAAATGAGAGTTAAATTTGCCCGTCCAGACACCTCCAGCTAGTCTCTCATTGGTTCTCCCTATTCCTGTTCATTTTCCGCAGAAATTGCAAACTGGGCCAAACAGGAGGTTAAAGGCACTGACTCTCCAAGTGGGGAGAGTGTTAGTAAAGCGTCTGGAATGTTGCACCCGAGTACCAGGGGACGAAAACTGAGACACATTTGAACACGTTTCCCGATCACACGGTGGATCATACTCTGGGTTCCACATGCATGTTTTAGCTGAAGGAAGAATCCCTTAAACCTGGAGAGTTGAGAACCATAGAATGGGTACCATGCAGTATGACTTCAAAGGGTCTGCATTGGCTCACCGAACCTCACCAATCCTATCACTGCTGCGTTTATGCCGCTGTACACATGCTTGATTCTCTTTTGGAGACATATCAATCCATAGGTTTTAAGATTCTTACTAGTCAGGTATATTCTTAGGCGTTTAATATGGGGTGTTGAGTCCACTTCGTTGAGAAAGGAGTAGCTCTTGTCTATTACATATTTGGCTTATGGAAAGGTATCTGTGCTAATTTCAATCTCTGGTTATATGCAGCACCCCAACTCACCTTTCCCCTTAAGCAAGCATAAGTTGGTTTTCTACATTTGAGACCCTATTCTGTTTTGTAATTCAGTTCCTGTGTAGCCAAGTTTACATTCCGTGTATTAGTGATACCTTATGATGTTTCTTTTTCTGTGTGACTTATTTCACTTAGAATCATCGTACCTGAATCCACTCATTATGCTGCTACTGGCCTGATGACATAGATTTCATTGCTGAGTGATATTGCATTGTACGTAAGTACCACAACTTCTTTATCCATTTTTCGCTTTCTGCGATATTGAACTTGTACCGTAAACGAGGTTCTTGTAAACAGAGCCGTCCCAAAATTTGGGGTGGCTGTGTCTTTTTGATTTTAATTTCCCTAAGCTATAGGACCATAAGTGGAAGTGCCCTAGGCTCTGTTGCTTTGTTTTTTAGATGTTTCAGGAAACACCATACACTTCTCCGGAGTGGCTGTTGGCAATTTACATCCCGCCCATCAGCATAAGAAGGCTCCCAGTTCTCCATGGCCTGTCCTGCCTTTCTGGATTTTACACTTTTTTCAGATGGCCCTTTTGACCGGGGGGCCGTGAGACTTCATTGTAGTGCAGATTTCTTTGCAAGCTTGCTTGGTTGGCCAAAAAGGGCGTATGCGTTTTTTCCTGAATATATTCAGGAAAATACGCATACGCCCTTTTTGTTCAAGTGCATCATTGTGGACGTTCTGCCTCTTTTCCTATGCTTTACATGCAATTCCAGTCTACCTCCTGAAATCGGTTTCCTGCAATTCTGCCCCGCTTTCAAGTCCTCTTGGCAGCCTTACTTCAATATATTTTTGGACGATAGCTGTCATTTATAACCCTGCAGTTTTGTGAATTACAGGGCCCCTGAGCTCCTTTCTTCAACTCACTTTCTTGTGAGCTGGCCGCAACACCGCAGGATTGCTTCAGGCCCTAGTGTGGTTCCGGCATGGCTCGCTTAGCCTTTGGTTAATTCCTCTTCCTGGTGGGAAATGAGAGTTAAATTTGCCCGTCCAGACACCTCCAGCTAGTCTCTCATTGGTTCTCCCTATTCCTGTTCATTTTCCGCAGAAATTGCAAACTGGGCCAAACAGGAGGTAAAGGCACTGACTCTCCAAGTGGGGAGAGTGTTAGTAAAGCGTCTGGAATGTTGCACCCGAGTACCAGGGGACGAAAACTGAGACATATTTGAACACGTTTCCCGATCACACGGTGGATCATACTCTGGTTTCCACATGCATGTTTTAGCTGAAGGAAGAATCCCTTAAACCTGGAGAGTTGAGAACCATGGAATGGGTACCATGCAATATGACTTCAAAGGGTCTGCATTTGCTCACCGAACCTCACCAATCCTATCACTGCTGCGTTTATGCCGCTGTACACACGCTTGATTCTCTTTCGGAGACATATAAATCCATAGGTTTTAAGATTCTTACTAGTCAGGTATATTCTTAGGCGTTTAATATGGGGTGTTGAGTCCACTTCGTTGAGCAAGCAGTAGCTCTTGTCTATTACATATTTGGCTTATGGAAAGGTATCTGTGCTAATTTCAATCTCTGGTTTTATGCAGCACCCCAAATCACCTTTCCCCTTAAGCAAGCATAAGTTGGTTTTCTACATTTGAGACCCTATTCTGTTTTGTAATTCAGTTCCTGTGTAGCCAAGTTTACATTCCGTGTATTAGTGATACCTTATGATGTTTCTGTTTCTGTGTGACTTATTTCACTTAGAATCATCGTACCTGAATCCACTCATTATGCTGCTACTGGCCTGATGACATAGATTTCATTGCTGAGTGATATTGCATTGTACGTAAGTACCACAACTTCTTTATCCATTTTTCGCTTTCTGCGATATTGAACTTGTACCGTAAACGAGGTTCTTGTAAACAGAGCCGTCCCAAAATTTGGGGTGGCTGTGTCTTTTTGATTTTAATTTCCCTAAGCTATAGGACCATAAGTGGAAGTGCCCTAGGCTCTGTTGCTTTGTTTTTTAGATGTTTCAGGAAACACCATACACTTCTCCGGAGTGGCTGTTGGCAATTTACATCCCGCCCATCAGCATAAGAAGGCTCCCAGTTCTCCATGGCCTGTCCTGCCTTTCTGGATTTTACACTTTTTTCAGATGGCCCTTTTGACCGGGGGGCCGTGAGACTTCATTGTAGTGCAGATTTCTTTGCAAGCTTGCTTGGTTGGCCAAAAAGGGCGTATGCGTTTTTTCCTGAATATATTCAGGAAAATACGCATACGCACTTTTTGTTCAAGTGCATCATTGTGGACGTTCTGCCTCTTTTCCTATGCTTTACATGCAATTCCAGTCTACCTCCTGAAATCGGTTTCCTGCAATTCTGCCCCGCTTTCAAGTCCTCTTGGCAGCCTTACTTCAATATATTTTTGGACGATAGCTGTCATTTATAACCCTGCAGTTTTGTGAATTACAGGGCCCCTGAGCTTCTTTCTTCAACTCGCTTTCTTGTGAGCTGGCCGCAACACCGCAGGATTGCTTCAGGCCCTAGTGTGGTTCCGGCATGGCTCGCTGAGCCTTTGGTTAATTCCTCTTCCTGGTGGGAAATGAGAGTTAAATTTGCCCGTCCAGACACCTCCAGCTAGTCTCTCATTGGTTCTCCCTATTCCTGTTCATTTTCCGCAGAAATTGCAAACTGGGCCAAACAGGAGGTTAAAGGCACTGACTCTCCAAGTGGGGAGAGTGTTAGTAAAGCATCTGGAATGTTGCACCCGAGTACCAGGGGACGAAAACTGAGACATATTTGAACACGTTTCCCGATCACATGGTGGATCATACTCTGGGTTCCACATGCATGTTTTAGCTGAAGGAAGAATCCCTTAAACCTGGAGAGTTGAGAACCATGGAATGGGTACCATGCAATATGACTTCAAAGGGTCTGCATTTGCTCACCAAACCTCACCAATCCTATCACTGCTGCGTTTATGCCGCTGTACACACGCTTGATTCTCTTTCGGAGACATATAAATCCATAGGTTTTAAGATTCTTACTAGTCAGGTATATTCTTAGGCGTTTAATATGGGGTGTTGAGTCCACTTCGTTGAGCAAGCAGTAGCTCTTGTCTATTACATATTTGGCTTATGGAAAGGTATCTGTGCAAATTTCAATCTCTGGTTTTATGCAGCACCCCAAATCACCTTTCCCCTTAAGCAAGCATAAGTTGGTTTTCTACATTTGAGACCCTATTCTGTTTTGTAATTCAGTTCCTGTGTAGCCAAGTTTACATTCCGTGTATTAGTGATACCTTATGATGTTTCTTTTTCTGTGTGACTTATTTCACTTAGAATCATCGTACCTGAATCCACTCATTATGCTGCTACTGGCCTGATGACATAGATTTCATTGCTGAGTGATATTGCATTGTACGTAAGTACCACAACTTCTTTATCCATTTTTCGCTTTCTGCGATATTGAACTTGTACTGTAAACGAGGTTCTTGTAAACAGAGCCGTCCCAAAATTTGGGGTGGCTGTGTCTTTTTGATTTTAATTTCCCTAAGCTATAGGACCATAAGTGGAAGTGCCCTAGGCTCTGTTGCTTTGTTTTTTAGATGTTTCAGGAAACACCATACACTTCTCCGGAGTGGCTGTTGGCAATTTACATCCCGCCCATCAGCATAAGAAGGCTCCCAGTTCTCCATGGCCTGTCCTGCCTTTCTGGATTTTACACTTTTTTCAGATGGCCCTTTTGACCGGGGGGCCGTGAGACTTCATTGTAGTGCAGATTTCTTTGCAAGCTTGCTTGGTTGGCCAAAAAGGGCGTATGCGTTTTTTCCTGAATATATTCAGGAAAATACGCATACGCCCTTTTTGTTCAAGTGCATCATTGTGGACGTTCTGCCTCTTTTCCTATGCTTTACATGCAATTCCAGTCTACCTCCTGAAATCGGTTTCCTGCAATTCTGCCCCGCTTTCAAGTCCTCTTGGCAGCCTTACTTCAATATATTTTTGGACGATAGCTGTCATTTAGAACTCTGCAGGTTTGTGAATTACAGGGCCCCTGAGCTCCTTTCTTCAACTCGCTTTCTTGTGAGCTGGCCGCAACACCGCAGGATTGCTTCAGGCCCTAGTGTGGTTCCGGCATGGCTCGCTGAGCCTTTGGTTAATTCCTCTTCCTGGTGGAAACGAGAGTTAAATTTGCCCGTCCAGACACCTCCAGCTAGTCTCTCATTGGTTCTCCCTATTCCTGTTCATTTTCCGCAGAAATTGCAAACTGGGCCAAACAGGAGGTTAAAGGCACTGACTCTCCAAGTGGGGAGAGTGTTAGTAAAGCGTCTGGAATGTTGCACCCGAGTACCAGGGGACGAAAACTGAGACACATTTGAACACGTTTCCCGATCACACGGTGGATCATACTCTGGGTTCCACATGCATGTTTTAGCTGAAGGAAGAATCCCTTAAACCTGGAAAGTTGAGAACCATGGAATGGGTACCATGCAATATGATTTCAAAGGGTCTGCATTTGCTCACCGAACCTCACCAATCCTATCACTGCTGCGTTTATGCCGCTGTACACACGCTTGATTCTCTTTCGGAGACATATAAATCCATAGGTTTTAAGATTCTTACTAGTCAGGTATATTCTTAGGCGTTTAATATGGGGTGTTGAGTCCACTTCGTTGAGCAAGCAGTAGCTCTTGTCTATTACATATTTGGCTTATGGAAAGGTATCTGTACTAATTTCAATCTCTGGTTTTATGCAGCACCCCAACTCACCTTTCCCCTTAAGCAAGCATAAGTTGGTTTTGTACATTTGAGACCCTATTCTGTTTTGTAATTCAGTTCCTGTGTAGCCAAGTTTACATTCCGTGTATTAGTGATACCTTATGATGTTTCTTTTTCTGTGTGACTTATTTCACTTAGAATCATCATACCTGAATCCATTCATTATGCTGCTACTGGCCTGATGACATAGATTTCATTGCTGAGTGATATTGCACTGTACGTAAGTACCGCAACTTCTTTATCCATTTTTCGCTTTCTGCGATATTGAACTTGTACCGTAAACGAGGTTCTTGTAAACAGAGCCGTCCCAAAATTTGGGGTGGCTGTGTCTTTTTGATTTTAATTTCCCTAAGCTATAGGACCATAAGTGGAAGTGCCCTAGGCTCTGTTGCTTTGTTTTTTAGATGTTTCAGGAAACACCATACACTTCTCCAGAGTGGCTGTTGGCAATTTACATCCCGCCCATCAGCATAAGAAGGCTCCCAGTTCTCCATGGCCTGTCCTGCCTTTCTGGATTTTACACTTTTTTCAGATGGCCCTTTTGACCGGGGGGCCGTGAGACTTCATTGTAGTGCAGATTTCTTTGCAAGCTTGCTTGGTTGGCCAAAAAGGGCGTATGCGTTTTTTCCTGAATATATTCAGGAAAATACGCATACGCCCTTTTTGTTCAAGTGCATCATTGTGGACGTTCTTCCTCTTTTCCTATGCTTTACATGCAATTCCAGTCTACCTCCTGAAATCGGTTTCCTGCAATTCTGCCCCGCTTTCAAGTCCTCTTGGCAGCCTTACTTCAATATATTTTTGGACGATAGCTGTCATTTATAACCCTGCAGTTTTGTGAATTACAGGGCCCCTGAGCTCCTTTCTTCAACTCACTTTCTTGTGAGCTGGCCGCAACACCGCAGGATTGCTTCAGGCCCTAGTGTGGTTCCGGCATGGCTCGCTGAGCCTTTGGTTAATTCCTCTTCCTGGTGGGAAATGAGAGTTAAATTTGCCCGTCCAGACACCTCCAGCTAGTCTCTCATTGGTTCTCCCTATTCCTGTTCATTTTCCGCAGAAATTGCAAACTGGGCCAAACAGGAGGTTAAAGGCACTGACTCTCCAAGTGGGGAGAGTGTTAGTAAAGCGTCTGGAATGTTGCACCCGAGTACCAGGGGACGAAAACTGAGACACATTTGAACACGTTTCCCGATCACACGGTGGATCATACTCTGGGTTCCACATGCATGTTTTAGCTGAAGGAAGAATCCCTTAAACCTGGAGAGTTGAGAACCATAGAATGGGTACCATGCAGTATGACTTCAAAGGGTCTGCATTGGCTCACCGAACCTCACCAATCCTATCACTGCTGCGTTTATGCCGCTGTACACATGCTTGATTCTCTTTTGGAGACATATAAATCCATAGGTTTTAAGATTCTTACTAGTCAGGTATATTCTTAGGCGTTTAATATGGGGTGTTGAGTCCACTTCGTTGAGAAAGGAGTAGCTCTTGTCTATTACATATTTGGCTTATGGAAAGGTATCTGTGCTAATTTCAATCTCTGGTTATATGCAGCACCCCAACTCACCTTTCCCCTTAAGCAAGCATAAGTTGGTTTTCTACATTTGAGACCCTATTCTGTTTTGTAATTCAGTTCCTGTGTAGCCAAGTTTACATTCCGTGTATTAGTGATACCTTATGATGTTTCTTTTTCTGTGTGACTTATTTCACTTAGAATCATCGTACCTGAATCCACTCATTATGCTGCTACTGGCCTGATGACATAGATTTCATTGCTGAGTGATATTGCATTGTACGTAAGTACCACAACTTCTTTATCCATTTTTCGCTTTCTGCGATATTGAACTTGTACCGTAAACGAGGTTCTTGTAAACAGAGCCGTCCCAAAATTTGGGGTGGCTGTGTCTTTTTGATTTTAATTTCCCTAAGCTATAGGACCATAAGTGGAAGTGCCCTAGGCTCTGTTGCTTTGTTTTTTAGATGTTTCAGGAAACACCATACACTTCTCCGGAGTGGCTGTTGGCAATTTACATCCCGCCCATCAGCATAAGAAGGCTCCCAGTTCTCCATGGCCTGTCCTGCCTTTCTGGATTTTACACTTTTTTCAGATGGCCCTTTTGACCGGGGGGCCGTGAGACTTCATTGTAGTGCAGATTTCTTTGCAAGCTTGCTTGGTTGGCCAAAAAGGGCGTATGCGTTTTTTCCTGAATATATTCAGGAAAATACGCATACGCCCTTTTTGTTCAAGTGCATCATTGTGGACGTTCTGCCTCTTTTCCTATGCTTTACATGCAATTCCAGTCTACCTCCTGAAATCGGTTTCCTGCAATTCTGCCCCGCTTTCAAGTCCTCTTGGCAGCCTTACTTCAATATATTTTTGGACGATAGCTGTCATTTATAACCCTGCAGTTTTGTGAATTACAGGGCCCCTGAGCTCCTTTCTTCAACTCACTTTCTTGTGAGCTGGCCGCAACACCACAGGATTGCTTCAGGCCCTAGTGTGGTTCCGGCATGGCTCGCTTAGCCTTTGGTTAATTCCTCTTCCTGGTGGGAAATGAGAGTTAAATTTGCCCGTCCAGACACCTCCAGCTAGTCTCTCATTGGTTCTCCCTATTCCTGTTCATTTTCCGCAGAAATTGCAAACTGGGCCAAACAGGAGGTAAAGGCACTGACTCTCCAAGTGGGGAGAGTGTTAGTAAAGCGTCTGGAATGTTGCACCCGAGTACCAGGGGACGAAAACTGAGACATATTTGAACACGTTTCCCGATCACACGGTGGATCATACTCTGGTTTCCACATGCATGTTTTAGCTGAAGGAAGAATCCCTTAAACCTGGAGAGTTGAGAACCATGGAATGGGTACCATGCAATATGACTTCAAAGGGTCTGCATTTGCTCACCGAACCTCACCAATCCTATCACTGCTGCGTTTATGCCGCTGTACACACGCTTGATTCTCTTTCGGAGACATATAAATCCATAGGTTTTAAGATTCTTACTAGTCAGGTATATTCTTAGGCGTTTAATATGGGGTGTTGAGTCCACTTCGTTGAGCAAGCAGTAGCTCTTGTCTATTACATATTTGGCTTATGGAAAGGTATCTGTGCTAATTTCAATCTCTGGTTTTATGCAGCACCCCAAATCACCTTTCCCCTTAAGCAAGCATAAGTTGGTTTTCTACATTTGAGACCCTATTCTGTTTTGTAATTCAGTTCCTGTGTAGCCAAGTTTACATTCCGTGTATTAGTGATACCTTATGATGTTTCTGTTTCTGTGTGACTTATTTCACTTAGAATCATCGTACCTGAATCCACTCATTATGCTGCTACTGGCCTGATGACATAGATTTCATTGCTGAGTGATATTGCATTGTACGTAAGTACCACAACTTCTTTATCCATTTTTCGCTTTCTGCGATATTGAACTTGTACCGTAAACGAGGTTCTTGTAAACAGAGCCGTCCCAAAATTTGGGGTGGCTGTGTCTTTTTGATTTTAATTTCCCTAAGCTATAGGACCATAAGTGGAAGTGCCCTAGGCTCTGTTGCTTTGTTTTTTAGATGTTTCAGGAAACACCATACACTTCTCCGGAGTGGCTGTTGGCAATTTACATCCCGCCCATCAGCATAAGAAGGCTCCCAGTTCTCCATGGCCTGTCCTGCCTTTCTGGATTTTACACGTTTTTCAGATGGCCCTTTTGACCGGGGGGCCGTGAGACTTCATTGTAGTGCAGATTTCTTTGCAAGCTTGCTTGGTTGGCCAAAAAGGGCGTATGCGTTTTTTCCTGAATATATTCAGGAAAATACGCATACGCCCTTTTTGTTCAAGTGCATCATTGTGGACGTTCTGCCTCTTTTCCTATGCTTTACATGCAATTCCAGTCTACCTCCTGAAATCGGTTTCCTGCAATTCTGCCCCGCTTTCAAGTCCTCTTGGCAGCCTTACTTCAATATATTTTTGGACGATAGCTGTCATTTAGAACTCTGCAGGTTTGTGAATTACAGGGCCCCTGAGCTCCTTTCTTCAACTCGCTTTCTTGTGAGCTGGCCGCAACACCGCAGGATTGCTTCAGGCCCTAGTGTGGTTCCGGCATGGCTCGCTGAGCCTTTGGTTAATTCCTCTTCCTGGTGGAAACGAGAGTTAAATTTGCCCGTCCAGACACCTCCAGCTAGTCTCTCATTGGTTCTCCCTATTCCTGTTCATTTTCCGCAGAAATTGCAAACTGGGCCAAACAGGAGGTTAAAGGCACTGACTCTCCAAGTGGGGAGAGTGTTAGTAAAGCGTCTGGAATGTTGCACCCGAGTACCAGGGGACGAAAACTGAGACACATTTGAACACGTTTCCCGATCACACGGTGGATCATACTCTGGGTTCCACATGCATGTTTTAGCTGAAGGAAGAATCCCTTAAACCTGGAAAGTTGAGAACCATGGAATGGGTACCATGCAATATGATTTCAAAGGGTCTGCATTTGCTCACCGAACCTCACCAATCCTATCACTGCTGCGTTTATGCCGCTGTACACACGCTTGATTCTCTTTCGGAGACATATAAATCCATAGGTTTTAAGATTCTTACTAGTCAGGTATATTCTTAGGCGTTTAATATGGGGTGTTGAGTCCACTTCGTTGAGCAAGCAGTAGCTCTTGTCTATTACATATTTGGCTTATGGAAAGGTATCTGTACTAATTTCAATCTCTGGTTTTATGCAGCACCCCAACTCACCTTTCCCCTTAAGCAAGCATAAGTTGGTTTTCTACATTTGAGACCCTATTCTGTTTTGTAATTCAGTTCCTGTGTAGCCAAGTTTACATTCGGTGTATTAGTGATACCTTATGATGTTTCTTTTTCTGTGTGACTTATTTCACTTAGAATCATCATACCTGAATCCATTCATTATGCTGCTACTGGCCTGATGACATAGATTTCATTGCTGAGTGATATTGCACTGTACGTAAGTACCGCAACTTCTTTATCCATTTTTCGCTTTCTGCGATATTGAACTTGTACCGTAAACGATGTTCTTGTAAACAGAGCCGTCCCAAAATTTGGGGTGGCTGTGTCTTTTTGATTTTAATTTCCCTAAGCTATAGGACCATAAGTGGAAGTGCCCTAGGCTCTGTTGCTTTGTTTTTTAGATGTTTCAGGAAACACCATACACTTCTCCAGAGTGGCTGTTGGCAATTTACATCCCACCCATCAGCATAAGAAGGCTCCCAGTTCTCCATGGCCTGTCCTGTCTTTCTGGATTTTACACTTTTTTCAGATGGCCCTTTTGACCGGGGGGCCGTGAGACTTCATTGTAGTGCAGATTTCTTTGCAAGCTTGCTTGGTTGGCCAAAAAGGACGTAAGCGTTTTTTCCTGAATATATTCAGGAAAAACGCATACGCCCTTTTTATTCAAGTGCATCATTGTGGACGTTCTGCCTCTTTTCCTATGCTTTACATGCAATTCCAGTCTACCTCCTGAAATCGGTTTCCTGCAATTCTGCCCCGCTTTCAAGTCCTCTTGGCAGCCTTACTTCAATATATTTTTGGACGATAGCTGTCATTTATAACCCTGCAGGTTTGTGAATTACAGGGCCCCTGAGCTCCTTTCTTCAACTCGCTTTCTTGTGAGCTGGCCGCAACACCGCAGGATTGCTTCAGGCCCTAGTGTGGTTCCGGCATGGCTCGCTGAGCCTTTGGTTAATTCCTCTTCCTGGTGGGAAATGAGAGTTAAATTTGCCCGTCCAGACACCTCCAGCTAGTCTCTCATTGGTTCTCCCTATTCCTGTTCATTTTCCGCAGAAATTGCAAACTGGGCCAAACAGGAGGTTAAAGGCACTGACTCTCCAAGTGGGGAGAGTGTTAGTAAAGCGTCTGGAATGTTGCACCCGAGTACCAGGGGACGAAAACTGAGACACATTTGAACACGTTTCCCGATCACACGGTGGATCATACTCTGGGTTCCACATGCATGTTTTAGCTGAAGGAAGAATCCCTTAAACCTGGAGAGTTGAGAACCATGGAATGGGTACCATGCAATATGAGTTCAAAGGGTCTGCATTTGCTCACCGAACCTCACCAATCCTATCACTGCTGCGTTTATGCCGCTGTACACACGCTTGATTCTCTTTCGGAGACATATAAATCCATAGGTTTTAAGATTCTTACTAGTCAGGTATATTCTTAGGTGTTTAATATGGGGTGTTGAGTCCACTTCGTTGAGCAAGCAGTAGCTCTTGTCTATTACATATTTGGCTTATGGAAAGGTATCTGTGCTAATTTCAATCTCTGGTTTTATGCAGCACCCCAAATCACCTTTCCCCTTAAGCAAGCATAAGTTGGTTTTCTACATTTGAGACCCTATTCTGTTTTGTAATTCAGTTCCTGTGTAGCCAAGTTTACATTCCGTGTATTAGTGATACCTTATGATGTTTCTGTTTCTGTGTGACTTATTTCACTTAGAATCATCGTACCTGAATCCACTCATTATGCTGCTACTGGCCTGATGACATAGATTTCATTGCTGAGTGATATTGCATTGTACGTAAGTACCGCAACTTCTTTATCCATTTTTCGCTTTCTGCGATATTGAACTTGTACCGTAAACGAGGTTCTTGTAAACAGAGCCGTCCCAAAATTTGGGGTGGCTGTGTCTTTTTGATTTTAATTTCCCTAAGCTATAGGACCATAAGTGGAAGTGCCCTAGGCTCTGTTGCTTTGTTTTTTAGATGTTTCAGGAAACACCATACACTTCTCCGGAGTGGCTGTTGGCAATTTACATCCCGCCCATCAGCATAAGAAGGCTCCCAGTTCTCCATGGCCTGTCCTGCCTTTCTGGATTTTACACTTTTTTCAGATGGCCCTTTTGACCGGGGGGCAGTGAGACTTCATTGTAGTGCAGATTTCTTTGTAAGCTTGCTTGGTTGGCCAAAAAGGGCGTATGCGTTTTTTCCTGAATATATTCAGGAAAATACGCATACGCCCTTTTTGTTCAAGTTCATCATTGTGGACGTTCTGCCTCTTTTCCTATGCTTTACATGCAATTCCAGTCTACCTCCTGAAATAGGTTTCCTGCAATTCTGCCCCGCTTTCAAGTCCTCTTGGCAGCCTTACTTCAATATATTTTTGGACGATAGCTGTCATTTATAACTCTGCAGGTTTGTGAATTACAGGGCCCCTGAGCTCCTTTCTTCAACTCGCTTTCTTGTGAGCTGGCCGCAACACCGCAGGATTGCTTCAGGCCCTAGTGTGGTTCCGGCATGGCTCGCTGAGCCTTTGGTTAATTCCTCTTCCTGGTGGAAACGAGAGTTAAATTTGCCCGTCCAGACACCTCCAGCTAGTCTCTCATTGGTTCTCCCTATTCCTGTTCATTTTCCGCAGAAATTGCAAACTGGGCCAAACAGGAGGTTAAAGGCACTGACTCTCCAAGTGGGGAGAGTGTTAGAAAAGCGTCTGGAATGTTGCACCCGAGTACCAGGGGACGAAAACTGAGACACATTTGAACACGTTTCCCGATCACACGGTGGATCATACTCTGGGTTCCACATGCATGTTTTAGCTGAAGGAAGAATCCCTTAAACCTGGAAAGTTGAGAACCATGGAATGGGTACCATGCAATATGATTTCAAAGGGTCTGCATTTGCTCACCGAACCTCACCAATCCTATCACTGCTGCGTTTATGCCGCTGTACACACGCTTGATTCTCTTTCGGAGACATATAAATCCATAGGTTTTAAGATTCTTACTAGTCAGGTATATTCTTAGGCGTTTAATATGGGGTGTTGAGTCCACTTCGTTGAGCAAGCAGTAGCTCTTGTCTATTACATATTTGGCTTATGGAAAGGTATCTGTACTAATTTCAATCTCTGGTTTTATGCAGCACCCCAACTCACCTTTCCCCTTAAGCAAGCATATGTTGGTTTTCTACATTTGAGACCCTATTCTGTTTTGTAATTCAGTTCCTGTGTAGCCAAGTTTACATTCGGTGTATTAGTGATACCTTATGATGTTTCTTTTTCTGTGTGACTTATTTCACTTAGAATCATCATACCTGAATCCATTCATTATGCTGCTACTGGCCTGATGACATAGATTTCATTGCTGAGTGATATTGCACTGTACGTAAGTACCGCAACTTCTTTATCCATTTTTCGCTTTCTGCGATATTGAACTTGTACCGTAAACGAGGTTCTTGTAAACAGAGCCGTCCCAAAATTTGGGGTGGCTGTGTCTTTTTGATTTTAATTTCCCTAATCTATAGGACCATAAGTGGAAGTGCCCTAGGCTCTGTTGCTTTGTTTTTTAGATGTTTCAGGAAACACCATACACTTCTCCAGAGTGGCTGTTGGCAATTTACATCCCACCCATCAGCATAAGAAGGCTCCCAGTTCTCCATGGCCTGTCCTGCCTTTCTGGATTTTACACTTTTTTCAGATGGCCCTTTTGACCGGGGGGCCGTGAGACTTCATTGTAGTGCAGATTTCTTTGCAAGCTTGCTTGGTTGGCCAAAAAGGGCGTATGCGTTTTTTCCTGAATATATTCAGGAAAATACGCATACGCACTTTTTGTTCAAGTGCATCATTGTGGACGTTCTGCCTCTTTTCCTATGCTTTACATGCAATTCCAGTCTACCTCCTGAAATCGGTTTCCTGCAATTCTGCCCCGCTTTCAAGTCCTCTTGGCAGCCTTACTTCAATATATTTTTGGACGATAGCTGTCATTTATAACCCTGCAGTTCTGTGAATTACAGGGCCCCTGAGCTTCTTTCTTCAACTCGCTTTCTTGTGAGCTGGCCGCAACACCGCAGGATTGCTTCAGGCCCTAGTGTGGTTCCGGCATGGCTCGCTGAGCCTTTGGTTAATTCCTCTTCCTGGTGGGAAATGAGAGTTAAATTTGCCCGTCCAGACACCTCCAGCTAGTCTCTCATTGGTTCTCCCTATTCCTGTTCATTTTCCGCAGAAATTGCAAACTGGGCCAAACAGGAGGTTAAAGGCACTGACTCTCCAAGTGGGGAGAGTGTTAGTAAAGCGTCTGGAATGTTGCACCCGAGTACCAGGGGACGAAAACTGAGACATATTTGAACACGTTTCCCGATCACACGGTGGATCATACTCTGGGTTCCACATGCATGTTTTAGCTGAAGGAAGAATCCCTTAAACCTGGAGAGTTGAGAACCATGGAATGGGTACCATGCAATATGAGTTCAAAGGGTCTGCATTTGCTCACCGAACCTCACCAATCCTATCACTGCTGCGTTTATGCCGCTGTACACACGCTTGATTCTCTTTCGGAGACATATAAATCCATAGGTTTTAAGATTCTTACTAGTCAGGTATATTCTTAGGCGTTTAATATGGGGTGTTGAGTCCACTTCGTTGAGCAAGCAGTAGCTCTTGTCTATTACATATTTGGCTTATGGAAAGGTATCTGTGCTAATTTCAATCTCTGGTTTTATGCAGCACCCCAAATCACCTTTCCCCTTAAGCAAGCATAAGTTGGTTTTCTACATTTGAGACCCTATTCTGTTTTGTAATTCAGTTCCTGTGTAGCCAAGTTTACATTCCGTGTATTAGTGATACCTTATGATGTTTCTTTTTCTGTGTGACTTATTTCACTTAGAATCATCGTACCTGAATCCACTCATTATGCTGCTACTGGCCTGATGACATAGATTTCATTGCTGAGTGATATTGCATTGTACGTAAGTACCGCAACTTCTTTATCCATTTTTCGCTTTCTGCGATATTGAACTTGTACCGTAAACGAGGTTCTTGTAAACAGAGCCGTCCCAAAATTTGGGGTGGCTGTGTCTTTTTGATTTTAATTTCCCTAAGCTATAGGACCATAAGTGGAAGTGCCCTAGGCTCTGTTGCTTTGTTTTTTAGATGTTTCAGGAAACACCATACACTTCTCCAGAGTGGCTGTTGGCAATTTACATCCCACCCATCAGCATAAGAAGGCTCCCAGTTCTCCATGGCCTGTCCTGTCTTTCTGGATTTTACACTTTTTTCAGATGGCCCTTTTGACCGGGGGGCCGTGAGACTTCATTGTAGTGCAGATTTCTTTGCAAGCTTGCTTGGTTGGCCAAAAAGGACTTAAGCGTTTTTTCCTGAATATATTCAGGAAAAACGCATACGCCCTTTTTGTTCAAGTGCATCATTGTGGACGTTCTGCCTCTTTTCCTATGCTTTACATGCAATTCCAGTCTACCTCCTGAAATCGGTTTCCTGCAATTCTGCCCCGCTTTCAAGTCCTCTTGGCAGCCTTACTTCAATATATTTTTGGACGATAGCTGTCATTTATAACCCTGCAGGTTTGTGAATTACAGGGCCCCTGAGCTCCTTTCTTCAACTCGCTTTCTTGTGAGCTGGCCGCAACACCGCAGGATTGCTTCAGGCCCTAGTGTGGTTCCGGCATGGCTCGCTGAGCCTTTGGTTAATTCCTCTTCCTGGTGGGAAATGAGAGTTAAATTTGCCCGTCCAGACACCTCCAGCTAGTCTCTCATTGGTTCTCCCTATTCCTGTTCATTTTCCGCAGAAATTGCAAACTGGGCCAAACAGGAGGTTAAAGGCACTGACTCTCCAAGTGGGGAGAGTGTTAGTAAAGCGTCTGGAATGTTGCACCCGAGTACCAGGGGACGAAAACTGAGACACATTTGAACACGTTTCCCGATCACACGGTGGATCATACTCTGGGTTCCACATGCATGTTTTAGCTGAAGGAAGAATCCCTTAAACCTGGAGAGTTGAGAACCATGGAATGGGTACCATGCAATATGAGTTCAAAGGGTCTGCATTTGCTCACCGAACCTCACCAATCCTATCACTGCTGCGTTTATGCCGCTGTACACACGCTTGATTCTCTTTCGGAGACATATAAATCCATAGGTTTTAAGATTCTTACTAGTCAGGTATATTCTTAGGTGTTTAATATGGGGTGTTGAGTCCACTTCGTTGAGCAAGCAGTAGCTCTTGTCTATTACATATTTGGCTTATGGAAAGGTATCTGTGCTAATTTCAATCTCTGGTTTTATGCAGCACCCCAAATCACCTTTCCCCTTAAGCAAGCATAAGTTGGTTTTCTACATTTGAGACCCTATTCTGTTTTGTAATTCAGTTCCTGTGTAGCCAAGTTTACATTCCGTGTATTAGTGATACCTTATGATGTTTCTGTTTCTGTGTGACTTATTTCACTTAGAATCATCGTACCTGAATCCACTCATTATGCTGCTACTGGCCTGATGACATAGATTTCATTGCTGAGTGATATTGCATTGTACGTAAGTACCGCAACTTCTTTATCCATTTTTCGCTTTCTGCGATATTGAACTTGTACCGTAAACGAGGTTCTTGTAAACAGAGCCGTCCCAAAATTTGGGGTGGCTGTGTCTTTTTGATTTTAATTTCCCTAAGCTATAGGACCATAAGTGGAAGTGCCCTAGGCTCTGTTGCTTTGTTTTTTAGATGTTTCAGGAAACACCATACACTTCTCCGGAGTGGCTGTTGGCAATTTACATCCCGCCCATCAGCATAAGAAGGCTCCCAGTTCTCCATGGCCTGTCCTGCCTTTCTGGATTTTACACTTTTTTCAGATGGCCCTTTTGACCGGGGGGCAGTGAGACTTCATTGTAGTGCAGATTTCTTTGCAAGCTTGCTTGGTTGGCCAAAAAGGGCGTATGCGTTTTTTCCTGAATATATTCAGGAAAATACGCATACGCCCTTTTTGTTCAAGTTCATCATTGTGGACGTTCTGCCTCTTTTCCTATGCTTTACATGCAATTCCAGTCTACCTCCTGAAATAGGTTTCCTGCAATTCTGCCCCGCTTTCAAGTCCTCTTGGCAGCCTTACTTCAATATATTTTTGGACGATAGCTGTCATTTATAACTCTGCAGGTTTGTGAATTACAGGGCCCCTGAGCTCCTTTCTTCAACTCGCTTTCTTGTGAGCTGGCCGCAACACCGCAGGATTGCTTCAGGCCCTAGTGTGGTTCCGGCATGGCTCGCTGAGCCTTTGGTTAATTCCTCTTCCTGGTGGAAACGAGAGTTAAATTTGCCCGTCCAGACACCTCCAGCTAGTCTCTCATTGGTTCTCCCTATTCCTGTTCATTTTCCGCAGAAATTGCAAACTGGGCCAAACAGGAGGTTAAAGGCACTGACTCTCCAAGTGGGGGAGAGTGTTAGTAAAGCGTCTGGAATGTTGCACCCGAGTACCAGGGGACGAAAACTGAGACACATTTGAACACGTTTCCCGATCACACGGTGGATCATACTCTGGGTTCCACATGCATGTTTTAGCTGAAGGAAGAATCCCTTAAACCTGGAGAGTTGAGAACCATGGAATGGGTACCATGCAATATGACTTCAAAGGGTCTGCATTTGCTCACCGAACCTCACCAATCCTATCACTGCTGCGTTTATGCCGCTGTACACACGCTTGATTCTCTTTCGGAGACATATAAATCCATAGGTTTTAAGATTCTTACTAGTCAGGTATATTCTTAGGCGTTTAATATGGGGTGTTGAGTCCACTTCGTTGAGCAAGCAGTAGCTCTTGTCTATTACATATTTGGCTTATGGAAAGGTATCTGTACTAATTTCAATCTCTGGTTTTATGCAGCACCCCAACTCACCTTTCCCCTTAAGCAAGCATAAGTTGGTTTTGTACATTTGAGACACTATTCTGTTTTGTAATTCAGTTCCTGTGTAGCCAAGTTTACATTCCGTGTATTAGTGATACCTTATGATGTTTCTTTTTCTGTGTGACTTATTTCACTTAGAATCATCGTACCTGAATCCACTCATTATGCTGCTACTGGCCTGATGACATAGATTTCATTGCTGAGTGATATTGCATTGTACGTAAGTACCGCAACTTCTTTATCCATTTTTCGCTTTCTGCGATATTGAACTTGTACCGTAAACGAGGTTCTTGTAAACAGAGCCGTCCCAAAATTTGGGGTGGCTGTGTCTTTTTGATTTTAATTTCCCTAAGCTATAGGACCATAAGTGGAAGTGCCCTAGGCTCTGTTGCTTTGTTTTTTAGATGTTTCAGGAAACACCATACACTTCTTCAGAGTGGCTGTTGGCAATTTACATCCCACCCATCAGGATAAGAAGGCTCCCAGTTCTCCATGGCCTGTCCTGTCTTTCTGGATTTTACACTTTTTTCAGATGGCCCTTTTGACCGGGGGGCAGTGAGACTTCATTGTAGTGCAGATTTCTTTGCAAGCTTGCTTGGTTGGCCAAAAAGGGCGTATGCGTTTTTTCCTGAATATATTCAGGAAAAACGCATACGCCCTTTTTGTTCAAGTGCATCATTGTGGACGTTCTGCCTCTTTTCCTATGCTTTACATGCAATTCCAGTCTACCTCCTGAAATCGGTTTCCTGCAATTCTGCCCCGCTTTCAAGTCCTCTTGGCAGCCTTACTTCAATATATTTTTGGATGATAGCTGTCATTTATAACTCTGCAGGTTTGTGAATTACAGGGCCCCTGAGCTCCTTTCTTCAACTCGCTTTCTTGTGAGCTGGCCGCAACACCGCAGGATTGCTTGAGGCCCTAGTGTGGTTCCGGCATGGCTCGCTGAGCCTTTGGTTAATTCCTCTTCCTGGTGGGAAATGAGAGTTAAATTTGCCCGTCCAGACACCTCCAGCTAGTCTCTCATTGGTTCTCCCTATTCCTGTGCATTTTCCGCAGAAATTGCAAACTGGGCCAAACAGGAGGTTAAAGGCACTGACTCTCCAAGTGGGGAGAGTGTTAGTAAAGCGTCTGGAATGTTGCACCCGAGTACCAGGGGACGAAAACTGAGACATATTTGAACACGTTTCCCGATCACACGGTGGATCATACTCTGGGTTCCACATGCATGTTTTAGCTGAAGGAAGAATCCCTTAAACCTGGAGAGTTGAGAACCATGGAATGGGTACCATGCAATATGACTTCAAAGGGTCTGCATTTGCTCACCGAACCTCACCAATCCTATCACTGCTGCGTTTGTGCCGCTGTACACACGCTTGATTCTCTTTCGGAGACATATAAATCCATAGGTTTTAAGATTCTTACTAGTCAGGTATATTCTTAGGCGTTTAATATGGGGTGTTGAGTCCACTTCGTTGAGCAAGCAGTAGCTCTTGTCTATTACATATTTGGCTTATGGAAAGGTATCTGTGCTAATTTCAATCTCTGGTTTTATGCAGCACCCCAACTCACCTTTCCCCTTAAGCAAGCATAAGTTGGTTTTCTACATTTGAGACCCTATTCTGTTTTGTAATTCAGTTCCTGTGTAGCCAAGTTTACATTCCGTGTATTAGTGATACCTTATGATGTTTCTGTTTCTGTGTGACTTATTTCACTTAGAATCATCGTACCTGAATCCACTCATTATGCTGCTACTGGCCTGATGACATAGATTTCATTGCTGAGTGATATTGCATTGTACGTAAGTACCGCAACTTCTTTATCCATTTTTCGCTTTCTGCGATATTGAACTTGTACCGTAAACGAGGTTCTTGTAAACAGAGCCGTCCCAAAATTTGGGGTGGCTGTGTCTTTTTGATTTTAATTTCCCTAAGCTATAGGACCATAAGTGGAAGTGCCCTAGGCTCTGTTGCTTTGTTTTTTAGATGTTTCAGGAAACACCATACACTTCTCCGGAGTGGCTGTTGGCAATTTACATCCCGCCCATCAGCATAAGAAGGCTCCCAGTTCTCCATGGCCTGTCCTGCCTTTCTGGATTTTACACTTTTTTCAGATGGCCCTTTTGACCGGGGGGCAGTGAGACTTCATTGTAGTGCAGATTTCTTTGCAAGCTTGCTTGGTTGGCCAAAAAGGGCGTATGCGTTTTTTCCTGAATATATTCAGGAAAATACGCATACGCCCTTTTTGTTCAAGTTCATCATTGTGGACGTTCTGCCTCTTTTCCTATGCTTTACATGCAATTCCAGTCTACCTCCTGAAATCGGTTTCCTGCAATTCTGCCCCGCTTTCAAGTCCTCTTGGCAGCCTTACTTCAATATATTTTTGGACGATAGCTGTCATTTATAACTCTGCAGGTTTGTGAATTACAGGGCCCCTGAGCTCCTTTCTTCAACTCGCTTTCTTGTGAGATGGCCGCAACACCGCAGGATTGCTTCAGGCCCTAGTGTGGTTCCGGCATGGCTCGCTGAGCCTTTGGTTAATTCCTCTTCCTGGTGGAAACGAGAGTTAAATTTGCCCATCCAGACACCTCCAGCTAGTCTCTCATTGGTTCTCCCTATTCCTGTTCATTTTCCGCAGAAATTGCAAACTGGGCCAAACAGGAGGTTAAAGGCACTGACTCTCCAAGTGGGGGAGAGTGTTAGTAAAGCGTCTGGAATGTTGCACCCGAGTACCAGGGGACGAAAACTGAGACACATTTGAACACGTTTCCCGATCACACGGTGGATCATACTCTGGGTTCCACATGCATGTTTTAGCTGAAGGAAGAATCCCTTAAACCTGGAGAGTTGAGAACCATGGAATGGGTACCATGCAATATGACTTCAAAGGGTCTGCATTTGCTCACCGAACCTCACCAATCCTATCACTGCTGCGTTTATGCCGCTGTACACACACTTGATTCTCTTTCGGAGACATATAAATCCATAGGTTTTAAGATTCTTACTAGTCAGGTATATTCTTAGGCGTTTAATATGGGGTGTTGAGTCCACTTCGTTGAGCAAGCAGTAGCTCTTGTCTATTACATATTTGGCTTATGGAAAGGTATCTGTACTAATTTCAATCTCTGGTTTTATGCAGCACCCCAACTCACCTTTCCCCTTAAGCAAGCATAAGTTGGTTTTGTACATTTGAGACCCTATTCTGTTTTGTAATTCAGTTCCTGTGTAGCCAAGTTTACATTCCGTGTATTAGTGATACCTTATGATGTTTCTTTTTCTGTGTGACTTATTTCACTTAGAATCATCGTACCTGAATCCATTCATTATGCTGCTACTGGCCTGATGACATAGATTTCATTGCTGAGTGATATTGCATTGTACGTAAGTACCGCAACTTCTTTATCCATTTTTCGCTTTCTGCGATATTGAACTTGTACCGTAAACGAGGTTCTTGTAAACAGAGCCGTCCCAAAATTTGGGGTGGCTGTGTCTTTTTGATTTTAATTTCCCTAAGCTATAGGACCATAAGTGGAAGTGCCCTAGGCTCTGTTGCTTTGTTTTTTAGATGTTTCAGGAAACACCATACACTTCTCCAGAGTGGCTGTTGGCAATTTACATCCCACCCATCAGGATAAGAAGGCTCCCAGTTCTCCATGGCCTGTCCTGTCTTTCTGGATTTTACACTTTTTTCAGATGGCCCTTTTGACCGGGGGGCAGTGAGACTTCATTGTAGTGCAGATTTCTTTGCAAGCTTGCTTGGTTGGCCAAAAAGGGCGTATGCGTTTTTTCCTGAATATATTCAGGAAAAACGCATACGCCCTTTTTGTTCAAGTGCATCATTGTGGACGTTCTGCCTCTTTTCCTATGCTTTACATGCAATTCCAGTCTACGTCCTGAAATCGGTTTCCTGCAATTCTGCCCCGCTTTCAAGTCCTCTTGGCAGCCTTACTTCAATATATTTTTGGACGATAGCTGTCATTTATAACTCTGCAGGTTTGTGAATTACAGGGCCCCTGAGCTCCTTTCTTCAACTCGCTTTCTTGTGAGCTGGCCGCAACACCGCAGGATTGCTTCAGGCCCTAGTGTGGTTCCGGCATGGCTCGCTGAGCCTTTGGTTAATTCCTCTTCCTGGTGGGAAATGAGAGTTAAATTTGCCCGTCCAGACACCTCCAGCTAGTCTCTCATTGGTTCTCCCTATTCCTGTGCATTTTCCGCAGAAATTGCAAACTGGGCCAAACAGGAGGTTAAAGGCACTGACTCTCCAAGTGGGGAGAGTGTTAGTAAAGCGTCTGGAATGTTGCACCCGAGTACCAGGGGACGAAAACTGAGACATATTTGAACACGTTTCCCGATCACACGGTGGATCATACTCTGGGTTCCACATGCATGTTTTAGCTGAAGGAAGAATCCCTTAAACCTGGAGAGTTGAGAACCATGGAATGGGTACCATGCAATATGACTTCAAAGGGTCTGCATTTGCTCACCGAACCTCACCAATCCTATCACTGCTGCGTTTATGCCGCTGTACACACGCTTGATTCTCTTTCGGAGACATATAAATCCATAGGTTTTATGATTCTTACTAGTCAGGTATATTCTTAGGCGTTTAATATGGGGTGTTGAGTCCACTTCGTTGAGCAAGCAGTAGCTCTTGTCTATTACATATTTGGCTTATGGAAAGGTATCTGTGCTAATTTCAATCTCTGGTTTTATGCAGCACCCCAAATCACCTTTCCCCTTAAGCAAGCATAAGTTGGTTTTCTACATTTGAGACCCTATTCTGTTTTGTAATTCAGTTCCTGTGTAGCCAAGTTTACATTCCGTGTATTAGTGATACCTTATGATGTTTCTTTTTCTGTGTGACTTATTTCACTTAGAATCATCGTACCTGAATCCACTCATTATGCTGCTACTGGCCTGATGACATAGATTTCATTGCTGAGTGATATTGCATTGTACGTAAGTACCACAACTTCTTTATCCATTTTTCGCTTTCTGCGATATTGAACTTGTACCGTAAACGAGGTTCTTGTAAACAGAGCCGTCCCAAAATTTGGGGTGGCTGTGTCTTTTTGATTTTAATTTCCCTAAGCTATAGGACCATAAGTGGAAGTGCCCTAGGCTCTGTTGCTTTGTTTTTTAGATGTTTCAGGAAACACCATACACTTCTCCGGAGTGGCTGTTGGCAATTTACATCCCGCCCATCAGCATAAGAAGGCTCCCAGTTCTCCATGGCCTGTCCTGCCTTTCTGGATTTTACACTTTTTTCAGATGGCCCTTTTGACCGGGGGGCCGTGAGACTTCATTGTAGTGCAGATTTCTTTGCAAGCTTGCTTGGTTGGCCAAAAAGGGCGTATGCGTTTTTTCCTGAATATATTCAGGAAAATACGCATACGCCCTTTTTGTTCAAGTGCATCATTGTGGACGTTCTGCCTCTTTTCCTATGCTTTACATGCAATTCCAGTCTACCTCCTGAAATCGGTTTCCTGCAATTCTGCCCCGCTTTCAAGTCCTCTTGGCAGCCTTACTTCAATATATTTTTGGACGATAGCTGTCATTTATAACCCTGCAGTTTTGTGAATTACAGGGCCCCTGAGCTCCTTTCTTCAACTCACTTTCTTGTGAGCTGGCCGCAACACCGCAGGATTGCTTCAGGCCCTAGTGTGGTTCCGGCATGGCTCGCTGAGCCTTTGGTTAATTCCTCTTCCTGGTGGGAAATGAGAGTTAAATTTGCCCGTCCAGACACCTCCAGCTAGTCTCTCATTGGTTCTCCCTATTCCTGTTCATTTTCCGCAGAAATTGCAAACTGGGCCAAACAGGAGGTTAAAGGCACTGACTCTCCAAGTGGGGAGAGTGTTAGTAAAGCGTCTGGAATGTTGCACCCGAGTACCAGGGCACTAAAACTGAGACATATTTGAACACGTTTCCTGATCACACGGTGGATCATACTCTGGGTTCCACATGCATGTTTTAGCTGAAGGAAGAATCCCTTAAACCTGGAGAGTTGAGAACCATGGAATGGGTACCATGCAATATGACTTCAAAGGGTCTGCATTTGCTCACCGAACCTCACCAATCCTATCACTGCTGCGTTTATGCCGCTGTACACACGCTTGATTCTCTTTCGGAGACATATAAATCCGTAGGTTTTAAGATTCTTACTAGTCAGGTATATTCTTAGGCGTTTAATATGGGGTGTTGAGTCCACTTCGTTGAGCAAGCAGTAGCTCTTGTCTATTACATATATGGCTTATGGAAAGGTATCAGTGCTAATTTCAATCTCTGGTTTTATGCAGCACCCCAAATCACCTTTCCCCTTAAGCAAGCATAAGTTGGTTTTCTACATTTGAGACCCTATTCTGTTTTGTAATTCAGTTCCTGTGTAGCCAAGTTTACATTCCATGTATTAGTGATACCTTATGATGTTTCTTTTTCTGTGTGACTTATTTCACTTAGAATCATCGTACCTGAATCCACTCATTATGCTGCTACTGGCCTGATGACATAGATTTCATTGCTGAGTGATATTGCATTGTACGTAAGTACCGTAACTTCTTTATCCATTTTTCGCTTTCTGCGATATTGAACTTGTACCGTAAACGAGGTTCTTGTAAACAGAGCCGTCCCAAACTTTGGGGTGGCTGTGTCTTTTTGATTTTAATTTCCCTAATCTATAGGACCATAAGTGGAAGTGCCCTAGGCTCTGTTGCTTTGTTTTTTAGATGTTTCAGGAAACACCATACACTTCTCCGGAGTGGCTGTTGGCAATTTACATCCCGCCCATCAGCATAAGAAGGCTCCCAGTTCTCCATGGCCTGTCCTGCCTTTCTGGATTTTACACTTTTTTCAGATGGCCCTTTTGACCGGGGGGCCGTGAGACTTCATTGTAGTGCAGATTTCTTTGCAAGCTTGCTTGGTTGGCCAAAAAGGGCGTATGCGTTTTTTCCTGAATATATTCAGGAAAATACGCATACGTCCTTTTTGTTCAAGTGCATCATTGTGGACGTTCTGCCTCTTTTCCTATGCTTTACATGCAATTCCAGTCTACCTCCTGAAATCGGTTTCCTGCAATTCTGCCCCGCTTTCAAGTCCTCTTGGCAGCCTTACTTCAATATATTTTTGGACGATAGCTGTCATTTAGAACTCTGCAGGTTTGTGAATTACAGTGCCCCTGAGCTCCTTTCTTCAACTCGCTTTCTTGTGAGCTGGCCGCAACACCGCAGGATTGCTTCAGGCCCTAGTGTGGTTCCGGCATGGCTCGCTGAGCCTTTGGTTAATTCCTCTTCCTGGTGGGAAATGAGAGTTAAATTTGCCTGTCCAGACACCTCCAGCTAGTCTCTCATTGGTTCTCCCTATTCCTGTTCATTTTCTGCAGAAATTGCAAACTGGGCCAAACAGGAGGTTAAAGGCACTGACTCTCCAAGTGGGGAGAGTGTTAGTAAAGCGTCTGGAATGTTGCACCCGAGTACCAGGGGACGAAAACTGAGACACATTTGAACACGTTTCCCGATCACACGGTGGATCATACTCTGGGTTCCACATGCATGTTTTAGCTGAAGGAAGAATCCCTTAAACCTGGAGAGTTGAGACCCATGGAATGGGTACCATGCAATATGACTTCAAAGGGTCTGCATTTACTCACCGAACCTCACCAATCCTATCACTGCTGCGTTTATGCCGCTGTACACACGCTTGATTCTCTTTCGGAGACATATAAATCCATAGGTTTTAAGATTCTTACTAGTCAGGTATATTCTTAGGCGTTTAATATGGGGTGTTGAGTCCACTTCGTTGAGCAAGCAGTAGCTCTTGTCTATTACATATTTGGCTTATGGAAAGGTATCTGTGCTAATTTCAATCTCTGGTTTTATGCAGCACCCCAACTCACCTTTCCCCTTAAGCAAGCATAAGTTGGTTTTCTACATTTGAGACCCTATTCTGTTTTGTAATTCAGTTCCTGTGTAGCCAAGTTTACATTCCGTGTATTAGTGATATCTTATGATGTTTCTTTTTCTGTGTGACTTATTTCACTTAGAATCATCGTACCTGAATCCACTCATTATGCTGCTACTGGCCTGATGACATAGATTTCATTGCTGAGTGATATTGCATTGTACGTAAGTACCACAACTTCTTTATCCATTTTTCGCTTTCTGCGATATTGAACTTGTACCGTAAATGAGGTTCTTGTAAACAGAGCCGTCCCAAACTTTGGGGTGGCTGTGTCTTTTTTATTTTAATTTCCCTAATCTATAGGACCATATGTGGAAGTGCCCTAGGCTCTGTTGCTTTGTTTTTTAGATGTTTCAGGAAACACCATACACTTCTCCAGAGTGGCTGTTGGCAATTTACATCCCGCCCATCAGCATAAGAAGGTTCCCAGTTCTCCATGGCCTGTCCTGCCTTTCTGGATTTTACACTTTTTTCAGATGGCCCTTTTGACCGGGGGGCAGTGAGACTTCATTGTAGTGCAGATTTCCTTTGCAAGCTTGCTTGGTTGACCAAAAATGGCGTATGCGTTTTTTCCTGAATATATTCAGGAAAAAACGCATACGCCATTTTTGGCCAAGTGCATCATTGGGGACGTTCTGCCTCTTTTCCTATGCTTTCCATGCAATTCCAGTCTACCTCCTGAAATTGGTTTCCTGCAATTCTGCCCCGCTTTCAAGTCCTCTTGGCAGCCTTACTTCAATATATTTTTGGACGATAGCTGTCATTTATAACTCTGCAGGTTTGTGAATTACAGGGCCCCTGAACTCCTTTCTTCAACTCGCTTTCTTGTGAGCTGGACACAACACCGCAGGATTGCTTCAGGCCCTAGTGTGGTTCCGGCATGGCTCACTGAGCCTTTGGTTAATTCCTCTTCCTGGTGGGAAATGAGAGTTAAATTTGCCCGTCCAGACACCTCCAGCTAGTCTCTCATTGGTTCTCCCTATTCCTGTTCATTTTCCGCAGAAATTGCAAACTGGGCCAAACAGGAGGTTAAAGGCACTGACTCTCCAAGTGGGGAGAGTGTTAGTAAAGCGTCTGGAATGTTGCACCCGAGTACCAGGGGACGAAAACTGAGACACATTTGAACACGTTTCCCGATCACACGGTGGATCATACTCTGGGTTCCACATGCATGTTTTAGCTGAAGGAAGAATCCCTTAAACCTGGAAAGTTGAGAACCATGGAATGGGTACCATGCAATATGAGTTCAAAGGGTCTGCATTTGCTCACCGAACCTCACCAATCCTATCACTGCTGCGTTTATGCCGCTGTACACACGCTTGATTCTCTTTCGGAGACATATAAATCCATAGGTTTTAAGATTCTTACTAGTCAGGTATATTCTTAGGCGTTTAATATGGGGTGTTGAGTCCACTTCGTTGAGCAAGCAGTAGCTCTTGTCTATTACATATTTGGCTTATGGAAAGGTATCTGTGCTAATTTCAATCTCTGGTTTTATGCAGCACCCCAACTCACCTTTCCCCTTAAGCAAGCATAAGTTGGTTTTCTACATTTGAGACCCTATTCTGTTTTGTAATTCAGTTCCTGTGTAGCCAAGTTTACATTCCGTGTATTAGTGATACCTTATGATGTTTCTTTTTCTGTGTGACTTATTTCACTTAGAATCATCGTACCTGAATCCATTCATTATGCTGCTACTGGCCTGATGACATAGATTTCATTGCTGAGTGATATTGCACTGTACGTAAGTACCGCAACTACTTTATCCATTTTTCGCTTTCTGCGATATTGAACTTGTACCGTAAACGAGGTTCTTGTAAACAGAGCCGTCCCAAAATTTGGGGTGGCTGTGTCTTTTTGATTTTAATTTCCCTAAGCTATAGGACCATAAGTGGAAGTGCCCTAGGCTCTGTTGCTTTGTTTTTTAGATGTTTCAGGAAACACCATACACTTCTCCAGAGTGGCTGTTGGCAATTTACATCCCACCCATCAGCATAAGAAGGCTCCCAGTTCTCCATGGCCTGTCCTGTCTTTCTGGATTTTACACTTTTTTCAGATGGCCCTTTTGACCGGGGGGCCGTGAGACTTCATTGTAGTGCAGATTTCTTTGCAAGCTTGCTTGGTTGGCCAAAAAGGGCGTATGCGTTTTTTCCTGAATATATTCAGGAAAAACGCATACGCCCTTTTTGTTCAAGTGCATCATTGTGGACGTTCTGCCTCTTTTCCTATGCTTTACATGCAATTCCAGTCTACCTCCTGAAATCGGTTTCCTGCAATTCTGCCCCGCTTTCAAGTCCTCTTGGCAGCCTTACTTCAATATATTTTTGGACGATAGCTGTCATTTATAACTCTGCAGGTTTGTGAATTACAGGGCCCCTGAGCTCCTTTCTTCAACTCGCTTTCTTGTGAGCTGGCCGCAACACCGCAGGATTGCTTCAGGCCCTAGTGTGGTTCCGGCATGGCTCGCTGAGCCTTTGGTTAATTCCTCTTCCTGGTGTGAAATGAGAGTTAAATTTGCCCGTCCAGACACCTCCAGCTAGTCTCTCATTGGTTCTCCCTATTCCTGTTCATTTTCCGCAGAAATTGCAAACTGGGCC